>NC_143080.1:10000-187500 GCF_052426305.1 Pelodiscus sinensis
AATGTGTGACAATACATCGAATGATAAAACACTCCAAAACAATGCCTCAGATGCATGACAATACATCAAATGATAAAACGCTCCAAAACAAAAACACGTACGGCACATTACAGTGCCCTCACGTTACTTTGATGGCTAGAACATACAAAATAACTACCAATTTCATTAACTTTTACTTTTTGGAAAATGAACTTGACGTATCTACCAATTGGGACTGTGAAAATATGAACAGTGCCGCCTCAGAATATTGGTACTAGCCATCAAGGCAAGAGGACGCTGCAAATCACAACACAATACACACAAACTCTACATCTTCCGAACAAACACACGCCAAATTCTTCTCTGGATGCGTAGAAATGTTCCGATCGCGCCAAAGACGAAGACTTCCTAGAGAAAGACAAAACAATTCTCACGGTTAATGTCCGTACAACAAACTCCAGCCGCCTCCGCTTCCAAAAACACACACATACAGTGTAGTGCAAGTGAATTTCCCCAGTGACGTGCACCCGGTGAAATACATTTCCCAAGAAAAACACACAGCACACACGACCCCCTATCGAACCCTACTTAACTTGCAAATCTGAAAACAAATCCTACGCACACTCTTCATCTTCCGAACCGGCAAAGACACGCCAAACTCTTCTCCAGTCGTGGCGAAATCTTCACGTCGCGCCGACGGGGAACGCTTCCTACGGAAATGAAAAACAATCGTCGCGGTTAAGGCGCGTACGACAAACGCAAACCTTCCCTTCCAAAACACACGCGTGCCACCTTGCGTATGTGAATTTCCCCCAGTGACGTGCCGCCGGCCAACCGCGTGTCCCGAGTGAAACGCGGAGCGCGCGCGACAAAGAAGACCCCCGATCGGGACCGTACTTAACTTGGAAATCTGAAAGCGAATCCTACGCAGACTCTTCATCTTCCGAACCGGCAAAGACGCGCCAAACTCTTCTTTGCTCGTGGCGAAATCTTCACGTCGCGCCGACGGGGAACGCTTCCTACAGAAATGAAAAACAATCGTCGCGGTTAAGGCGCGTACGACAAAACACAAACCGCCTCGGCTTGCGAAAAGGATCTCTACAATCTAGCACAGGTAAACTTCCCCGGTGACACGCACCCAGTGAAATACAAATACAAAAACAAAACCCTCGATCGAGGGCTGTACTTAACTTGAGAACCTGAAAGCAAATCTTCCAAACCGGCAAAGACGCGCCAAACTCTTCTCCGGTCGTGGCAAAATCTTCACGTCGCGCCGACGGGGAACACTTCCTACGGAAATGAAAAACAATCGTCGCGGTTAAGGCGCGTACGACAAACGCAAACCTTCGCTTCCAAAACACACGCGTGCCACCTTGCATATGTGAATTTCCCCCAGTGACGTGCCGCCGGCGAACCGCGTGTCCCGAGTGAAACGCGGAGCGCGCGCGACAAAGAAAACCCCCGATCGGGACCGTACTTAACTTGGAAATCTGAAAGCGAATCCTACGCAGACTCTTCATCTTCCGAACCGGCAAAGACGCGCCAAACTCTTCTTTGCTCGTGGCGAAATCTTCACGTCGCGCCGACGGGGAACGCTTCCTACAGAAATGAAAAACAAGCGTCGCGGTTAAGGCGCCTACGACAAAACACAAACCGCCTCGGCTTGCGAAAAGGATCTCTACAATCTAGCACAGGTAAACTTCCCCGGTGACACGCACCCAGTGAAATACAAATACAAAAACAAAACCCTCGATCGAGGGCTGTACTTAACTTGAGAACCTGAAAGCAAATCTTCCAAACCGGCAAAGACGCGCCAAACTCTTCTCCGGTCGTGGCAAAATCTTCACGTCGCGCCGACGGGGAACGCTTCCTACGGAAATGAAAAACAATCGTCGCGGTTAAGGCGCGTACGACAAACGCAAACCTTCTCTTCCAAAACACACGCGTGCCACCTTGCGTATGTGAATTTCCCCCAGTGACGTGCCGCCGGCCAACCGCGTGTCCCGAGTGAAACGCGGAGCGCGCGCGACAAAGAAGACCCCCGATCGGGACCGTACTTAACTTGGAAATCTGAAAGCGAATCCTACGCAGACTCTTCATCTTCCGAACCGGCAAAGACGCGCCAAACTCTTCTTTGCTCGTGGCGAAATCTTCACGTCGCGCCGACGGGGAACGCTTCCTACAGAAATGAAAAACAATCGTCGCGGTTAAGGCGCGTACGACAAAACACAAACCGCCTCGGCTTGCGAAAAGGATCTCTACAATCTAGCACAGGTAAACTTCCCCGGTGACACGCACCCAGTGAAATACAAATACAAAAACAAAACCCTCGATCGAGGGCTGTACTTAACTTGAGAACCTGAAAGCAAATCTTCCAAACCGGCAAAGACGCGCCAAACTCTTCTCCGGTCGTGGCAAAATCTTCACGTCGCGCCGACGGGGAACACTTCCTACGGAAATGAAAAACAATCGTCGCGGTTAAGGCGCGTACGACAAACGCAAACCTTCGCTTCCAAAACACACGCGTGCCACCTTGCATATGTGAATTTCCCCCAGTGACGTGCCGCCGGCGAACCGCGTGTCCCGAGTGAAACGCGGAGCGCGCGCGACAAAGAAAACCCCCGATCGGGACCGTACTTAACTTGGAAATCTGAAAGCGAATCCTACGCAGACTCTTCATCTTCCGAACCGGCAAAGACGCGCCAAACTCTTCTTTGCTCGTGGCGAAATCTTCACGTCGTGCCGACGGGGAACGCTTCCTACAGAAATGAAAAACAAGCGTCGCGGTTAAGGCGCCTACGACAAAACACAAACCGCCTCGGCTTGCGAAAAGGATCTCTACAATCTAGCACAGGTAAACTTCCCCGGTGACACGCACCCAGTGAAATACAAATACAAAAACAAAACCCTCGATCGAGGGCTGTACTTAACTTGAGAACCTGAAAGCAAATCTTCCAAACCGGCAAAGACGCGCCAAACTCTTCTCCGGTCGTGGCGAAATCTTCACGTCGCGCCGACGGGGAACGCTTCCTACGGAAATGAAAAACAATCGTCGCGGTTAAGGCGCGTACGACAAACGCAAACCTTCGCTTCCAAAACACACGCGTGCCACCTTGCGTATGTGAATTTCCCCCAGTGACGTGCCCCCGGCCAACCGCGTGTCCCGAGTGAAACGCGGAGCGCGCGCGACAAAGAAGACCCCCGATCGGGACCGTACTTAACTTGGAAATCTGAAAGCGAATCCTACGCAGACTCTTCATCTTCCGAACCGGCAAAGACGCGCCAAACTCTTCTTTGCTCGTGGCGAAATCTTCACGTCGTGCCGACGGGGAACGCTTCCTACAGAAATGAAAAACAAGCGTCGCGGTTAAGGCGCCTACGACAAAACACAAACCGCCTCGGCTTGCGAAAAGGATCTCTACAATCTAGCACAGGTAAACTTCCCCGGTGACACGCACCCAGTGAAATACAAATACAAAAACAAAACCCTCGATCGAGGGCTGTACTTAACTTGAGAACCTGAAAGCAAATCTTCCAAACCGGCAAAGACGCGCCAAACTCTTCTTTGCTCGTGGCGAAATCTTCACGTCGCGCCGACGGGGAACGCTTCCTACGGAAATGAAAAACAATCGTCGCGGTTAAGGCGCGTATGACAAACGCAAACCTTCGCTTCCAAAACACACGCGTGCCACCTTGCGTATGTGAATTTCCCCCAGTGACGTGCCCCCGGCCAACCGCGTGTCCCGAGTGAAACGCGGAGCGCGCGCGACAAAGAAGACCCCCGATCGGGACCGTACTTAACTTGGAAATCTGAAAGCGAATCCTACGCAGACTCTTCATCTTCCGAACCGGCAAAGACGCGCCAAACTCTTCTTTGCTCGTGGCGAAATCTTCACGTCGTGCCGACGGGGAACGCTTCCTACAGAAATGAAAAACAAGCGTCGCGGTTAAGGCGCCTACGACAAAACACAAACCGCCTCGGCTTGCGAAAAGGATCTCTACAATCTAGCACAGGTAAACTTCCCCGGTGACACGCACCCAGTGAAATACAAATACAAAAACAAAACCCTCGATCGAGGGCTGTACTTAACTTGAGAACCTGAAAGCAAATCTTCCAAACCGGCAAAGACGCGCCAAACTCTTCTTTGCTCGTGGCGAAATCTTCACGTCGCGCCGACGGGGAACGCTTCCTACGGAAATGAAAAACAATCGTCGCGGTTAAGGCGCCTACGACAAACGCAAACCTTCGCTTCCAAAACACACGCGTGCCACCTTGCGTATGTGAATTTCCCCCAGTGACGTGCCCCCGGCCAACCGCGTGTCCCGAGTGAAACGCGGAGCGCGCGCGACAAAGAAGACCCCCGATCGGGACCGTACTTAACTTGGAAATCTGAAAGCGAATCCTACGCAGACTCTTCATCTTCCGAACCGGCAAAGACGCGCCAAACTCTTCTTTGCTCGTGGCGAAATCTTCACGTCGTGCCGACGGGGAACGCTTCCTACAGAAATGAAAAACAAGCGTCGCGGTTAAGGCGCCTACGACAAAACACAAACCGCCTCGGCTTGCGAAAAGGATCTCTACAATCTAGCACAGGTAAACTTCCCCGGTGACACGCACCCAGTGAAATACAAATACAAAAACAAAACCCTCGATCGAGGGCTGTACTTAACTTGAGAACCTGAAAGCAAATCTTCCAAACCGGCAAAGACGCGCCAAACTCTTCTTTGCTCGTGGCGAAATCTTCACGTCGCGCCGACGGGGAACGCTTCCTACGGAAATGAAAAACAATCGTCGCGGTTAAGGCACGTACGACAAACGCAAACCTTCGCTTCCAAAACACACGCGTGCCACCTTGCGTATGTGAATTTCCCCCAGTGACGTGCCCCCGGCCAACCGCGTGTCCCGAGTGAAACGCGGAGCGCGCACGACAAAGAAGACCCCCGATCGGGACTGTACTTAACTTGGAAATCTGAAAGCGAATCCTACGCACACTCTTCATCTTCCGAACCGGCAAAGACACGCCAAACTCTTCTCCGGTCGTGGCGAAATCTTCACGTCGCGCCGACGGGGAACGCTTCCTACGGAAATGAAAAACAATCGTCGCGGTTAAGGCGCGTACGACAAACGCAAACCTTCGCTTCCAAAACACACGCGTGCCACCTTGCCTATGTGAATTTCCCCCAGTGACGTGCCCCCGGCCAACCGCGTGTCCCGAGTGAAACGCGGAGCGCGCGCGACAAAGAAGACCCCCGATCGGGACCGTACTTAACTTGGAAATCTGAAAGCGAATCCTACGCACACTCTTCATCTTCCGAACCGGCAAAGACACGCCAAACTCTTCTCCGGTCGTGGCGAAATCTTCACGTCGCGCCGACGGGGAACGCTTCCTACGGAAATGAAAAACAATCGTCGCGGTTAAGGCGCGTACGACAAACGCAAACCTTCGCTTCCAAAACACACGCGTGCCACCTTGCGTATGTGAATTTCCCCCAGTGACGTGCGCCCGGCGAACCGCGTTTTCCGAGTGAAACGCGGAGCGTGCGCGACAAGGAAAACCCCCAATCGGGACCGTACTTAACTTGCAAATGTGAAATCGAATCCGCTTCCATGAGGGAAAAAATTCCCCCGCTCGCCAACCACGTCGCTGGTTTTCCAAATTAGATGTCTTCCGGATGCAGAAGCTACGATGACAAATTGCCTACGCGCTAAAGACTATCGTAAGCCAGTTACGTTTATGGAAATGCCATCTATTTCGACATGACTCTGTCCCGGTCCCCCGCAAACCCTTAAATAATTACATCGAGAATCGCACGTCACGAGATCCCTCGCCGCGCTAGTATTGCGACGCTCGCCCCCCCCCCGCACGAGCGGAGCATCTCTAGCTACAGATGGGTCACTGGCCCAGAAATGCTTTTCCTCCAGAGGAAATGCACGGCCCCTTCGTACAATGACCTTCCTACTCCCGTTAGCGACGGTCACCGTTTAGAGAGCTTCTGTACAAAAACAAGAAGATGCGACCGCAGGAACGCTTCTCGTCGTCAAACCCTTCGGTGGATATTTAACTAGGACGATTTGATGGGTGTTTCCCCTCTCGATGTCTCGTTCCCCTCTGACCTACGGCTCTACGAGAAAAATGCATAAAGATATTCACGCTTCTTGAAAATGACAAAACCGATCTGTACAAAATTGGATGAATCTTGCAAATACAAATAAAACCAGATTGATTTATTCTACTCGTGGGGCTTTAGATGACTGAACATGAAAGAAAAGGAAAAAATATAGCAGAGAGAACTTGCATTACACATTAGAGTAGTCTCAGAGCAGCCCCTTCCTAACCCAGCCAGAAAACTGCTACGCTTCTGCAGCAGACGCTATAGAAATCCTATCGATGTGTCTTTTGCAGAATGGCAATCAGAAACAATTCCCTGTATCATCCTCCCCGGTGAAAACACGTGTATTAAATACGCTACAAATCTCATTTAATCGCATTTTATGTTAACAGAAGAATGGTACTTTAACCAAAAATACATTACCAGATATCAATACTCACCGTGATCGTAGGAATGCCTAGCTACACCTCCTCAGAGCAGCCCAAAGCTGAATGACTCCCTGACTCTAGATGCCCAGCTTAAATACTACCATAAGCTCCGCCCCTGAATATCCCAGCATGCATTGCAGGCCAAAAGAAGGTATAAATGCAGACTCGTGGGCCGCAAACTTCCTTTACTTCATTTCTACATTAGTAGCGGCAAGAGCTGCTCATGCTGAAGCATTTATCATCTGTTCTCCTAACAAATACTAATCTCCACAGACTCAAACTCTGTGACAAGGTGAGGCTACAGTCACCCTATTTCAGGTTCCTAAAAGGAAAACCTTGCCCCCGGAAAGGGGGGGTTCTCAGGGTGTAGTAGCTACTGGGTGCTGAAATAACTACTTTAGATGTAGTGACGAGGCTGTTTGAACTGGAGTATATGCAGAGTGTAGGAAACATTACTTGGCTGGTGCCAGAGAGGATAAACACTGCTCATTCTCAAGATGAAAGGGGGGGGAGTCGTTCCCTGTTATAGTGCCAGGCCACTTGATACAAACAAGAAACCCACCGTGCCCCCCGGAGCCAATATGATGGGCAAATGGCAACCTGTGAGAACTTGTACTCTGATGATGTGAGGTTCAGCACTGGCCACCGCTTCCTTTCAGGCTCCCTCCCCCCATCGCCTCTAGACCCCACTGCCTCCCCAATACTTAATTTTCATACACAAAGGTCTCAGACCTCAATCCTGACACAAATTAGAAAGCGGGTGGCCAAGTATGGAGCATCAGCTGCTAGGAGAGTGTCACTGTTGAGGCGCTATAGAATTATACGTGCATTACCGGCAATGACCACCGAGTGGCACTGTGGAGGCGCTACGGAATTATACGTGCATTACCGGCAATGACCACCGAGTGGCACTGTGGAAGCGCTACGGAATTATACGTGCATTACCGGCAATGACCACCGAGTGTCACTGTGGAGGCGCTACAGAATTATACGTGCATTACCGGCAATGACCACCGAGTGGCACTGTTATTAGGGTAGAAATGCCCCATTCCGAAATAACTGCAATTAGCAGAGCAACAATCTTTTTTATTTGGAAATAAGACCATCTGCGCATATACACTGAATCCGTGTCAAACAGGAAATGGTATTTCAATTTGTTCTACAGCACAAGCCTGACATGTAAAGTAAGTACTCCCCGCAGTCACTCAAAATGGAGTCCCGGGAAGCACGGGGGAGTAACTAACAGCACGGCTGTAAGACATCACTTCAGAACAGTGGTAACGGGAGCATCCAGAGGGGAAGCCCGTTATTTTGAACGTATTTCAGAATAACGGGCGTCTTATTTTTTGTGAAATGAGAGTTTATTGTTCCAGAATAATGCCATTGTTGAAATTGCTATTTCTAAATAGCAATATTGTGTGTGCTCCACTGTCGCTATTTACAAATAGCTCCTTCCTAGGGCCATTAAAGCAATTACGCTCTAGTGTTTGTAGCACATCCACTTTACAGAGAAACCTTGTAATTACTCTGAGGCAGGCTTCCCTAATGGGGAAATGCTATTTCAAAATAGATGTTTGGAATATGCTATTTCAGAATAAAACCTGCCAAAATAAGTGTGTAGTGTAGACATACTTTGAGTCAATTTAGCATATCCTTACTAAGGGAGCCTACCTCTCACAAATTTTGATGCTTCCCTGTTGTGGGAACACACTATTTTGAAAAATATTTTCAAACACTTTAACCCCCTAAATACCTTACTTGAAATAATTCCCCAGTGTGAACATAGCCAAACATTACAGCTACGCTGCAATGCTATTTCCATATACCCAAGAATCCCAAAATATCAATCCCTCATCTTCACAGCAAACTTGGAATAATGAATAAAAAAAAAACCAAGGTCCCTGTAAATATCATTCTACGAGGCGAAAGGGACATTTTCTTAAAGCGCTTTATTTTGAAATTTGGCATCACGTAGATGGCGCCAAATGATGAAATAACATACACAATTTGAGCTATACAAATTGAGTATCTTATCTCAATGCTATTTCAAAATGGCTTATTTCAAGTTAACTGTACTCTGTAGAACTCTGAGACTCTCTTTCCCCCTCCTTCACCCTCAAAGGTTCTCCCTCCACCCGCTTTCCTCTCCCAGGTTCTTTCCCCAGCCCCCCGTTACTCTGACCCCAAATAAAAAACACACCCAGTTTATTGTTTCCAAAAACAATGTCAGTTTTATTATATCTGCGGGGGGGGGGGGGGGGGGGGACAATGAAGAGAGGAAAGGCAAATGTAAGCGGGGGAATGATCCCGCTATTGTGGGGAACTTTCCTGGCTTCTATACACCCCGGTGAAATGAACCAGCGAAAGGATCCGAGTCCCCGCTCCCACTTCCTTTACCCCACGGTTCCCTGATCCTGAGGGCTCCCCCTCCACTCTCCTGAGTAGCAGAGCCCTCGAAACCCCAACAAGGCTGGGCCCAGGTTTCCTGGGGCTTAATCCCTGACCTTGTAGTCACTAGGGGCAGGAGTTAGGGTGTCCCCGCTCCGAGGTGCTCTCTTTACACTGCAAGCCTTCTTGGCCCAGTGATCGCTTCATAAGGTTCAAAGCTAATCAGTTGTTGTTTAAGAGAAAAGAATAAGAAAAAATGAAAATGAGAACACATAGCCCTGCTCTGTAGCACGGGGACATCAAAACAGCAGTCTGCGGAGTGTAAGGACAGTCCACAGTCTCTTTCTTAGAGGCCCTGGATATGCTGCAGGGGGGCTACAGGCAGGACACGCTAGCTCTGGTAGTGACCGCACGGTCTCAAGCTCAAAGTGGCCAGACCCCTCTCCCAGTCGAGAGCCTTTCCCCACACTTTGCTGGTCCCAGGTGCTCACCACATCCAGCTGCAGGCTGTGCTGCTTGGCCAGTTCCAGCTCCTTGTGTGGCTTCTCTGTTCCTTTTGGCTCTCTGAGCACTGCCAGTCTGCTGCTCAACACAAGGTCTGCACTCCTTGTGCTGTGTATGCCTGGCTCTGCTGTTGCAAGACAGTCTCTCCACACAGCTTGTACTCCTAGCCTGTCTGTGTCTGGTTCTGTCGCCGCAGGACTTCTTCATACAGCTTGCACTGCTCTTTCAGCTCTCTGTCTTTGAACAAACAAGCTGTGTGCAGAAGAGGTCCTGAGAGAGAGCCAGAACAATCCCAGCTCACAGGGAGGACGGGGCCTGGCCTCTCCCCTTCCTCACTGGCCTATCCAACCTGTCAATCAGGCTGAGCTGGAGTGTTGGCTGCTTTCCATTGTCTCTGGGGCCTGTCAGCCTCCTGAACCCTTCCCCCTCTGAAAGTGGGAGCTGGCAAACCAAAAAACTCCCACAGAGTTTTAGTAAGGGGTAACAGAGACTGCTGCCATATCTCCTCCCCTTGCTCCATCACCTCTCCTGGTGCCTGCTGCCCCCCTCCCCCGCAACCCCTCATCCACCTCTGCTGTCCTGAGTCCTGCCCTTCTCACTGCCCTCAGCCTTCTTGAGACCTGCCCCCCTCTACCAGCCCTTCTCTCCCCCACTGTGCCCACTCCTCCAATAGCCCCGCTCTGATCATGTGAGCTACCCCTCCTCATCCCCTCTCCTAACACCTCACACTACACACCTGCCCTGCCTCTCTCCACTGGTGCTGGTCCCTCTCCTGCAGGTGTCTGCCCTTCTGCTTCACCCCTAGAATCCCCTGGTACCTGCACCTTCCCTTACCCCTGCACCCTCCTGGTGCCTCCCCCTTCCCTCACTGCCCTCTTTTTCCCTGATGCCCACCCCCTCTGCCCCCATTCCCCTGTGCCCTCACACATGCCTTGTTCCATCTCTGCCTTCCTCATGCCCACCCCTTCTTTCAAGCCTTTTCCCAGCACCTCCCCTTCTCCCCTCTAGCCCCCCAAAGCCCTTCCCTTCTCCTCTCCTAGCATCATCCTGTCCCCCCTCTCACTGACACTTCCCGTCCTGCCCTTTTCCACTTGTCTCCACTTGGCCCCCTGGCATTTGTCTCTCTCCTCCACTCTGTCCCTTGGTGCCTTCTCCTTTATTCTCCTGACCTGCCCCCCTTCCCGCAGCACAAGCCCCTTCCTCTCTGACCCTTTCCCCCTATTTTCCCCTCCTCCTCCAACTGGTCTGTAAGGGTATGTCTACACTACAGCACTAATTCAAACTAGTTTTTAGTTCTAGACGCGTTAGTTAATTCGAACTAAGCTAATTTGAACTAATTCGAACTAGCATGTCCACATTAAGTGGACCCTGAACCGGGGTTAAGGATGGCCGGAAGCAGTGCCGGCAGGGCATCAGCTGAGGACTTAGAGTGTGGAGCTGCTGTCTCAGGCTAGCCGAGGGCTGTGCTTAAAGGGACCCGACCCCCACCCCGGACAGACAGTTCTCAGGGGTGCCCCGCTTGCAAAGCAGTCCTGGCTTGGAGTGCCCACACTGGGCACATCGCAGCACTCGGCCATCAGACCGGCTGCACTTGCCCCAGGCTGCCATCTGGGGAGAGGGGGCAATTGGGGGGGCTGCAGGAGAGCTTCCACCCCCAGAAGCCCGCAGAGCCAGCCCAGTCCTCCCCATCGGGGGCTCGTACCCCATTCCTCCCTCACCTCCTTCCACTTACCCCTCCCTAGCCCCCCTTCCTGATGTACAAAATAAAGAAAACGTGTGGTCAAAAATAGAATCTCTCTTTATTGAACAAAACTCGGGGAGACTGGGAAAAGGAGGTGGGAGAGGGGAGGGCAACTAAAATGATCAGAGGTTTGGAAGAGGTCCCATATGAAGAGAGGCTAAAGAGACTGGGACTTTTCAGTTTAGAAAAGAGGAGACTGAGGGGGGATAGGATAGAGGTCTATAAAAGCATGAGTGGGGTGGAGAGGGTGCATCCAGAAAAGTTCTTCATTAGTTCCCATAACAGAAGGACTAGAGGACACCAAAGGAAAGGAAAGGGTAGCAGGCTTCAAACTAGTAAGAGAAAGTTGTTCTTCACAAAGCAAATAGTTAACCTGTGGAACTCCTTGCTGCAGGAAGCTGTGAAGGCTAGAACTAGAACAGAGTTTAAAGAGAAGTTAGATCAAGTCATGGAGGTTGGGTCCATGGAGTGGTATTAGCCAGGGGGTAGGCGTGGTGTCCCTGCCCAAAGTTTGTGGAAGGCTGGAGAGGGATGGCACGAGACAAATGGCTTGATCACTGTCGTCGGTCCATCGCCTCCAGGGTCCCTAGGGTTGGCCGCTGTCAGCAGACAGGCTACTGGGCTAGATGGACCTTTGGTCTGACCCAGTATGGCCGTTGTAAGCTCAGGGCTCAGGGTCGGGGGTCTCAGTGGACCACCTTGATTTTCATGCACACCTGCTCCTGGGTGGCCAGGCTGGCAGCTCTCCTGCCCTAGACGGCCACTTTCCTGTGCCTAGTGCGGAGGTCGTGGACGAGGTCCACGATGTCCGCACTAGACCAGGCGGGTGCCCGCCTCTTGCGGTCCAGGGCAAGCTCCCGGGAGCCGCCAGCCGGGTCCCGGGAAGAGGGGGTGGGCTGGGGGACATCGGGTGGGTGGCTCTGTGCCGTGCCAGGTGCAGGGTCTGCTGGCTGGGTGCTGGCAGGCTTGCACCTGGCACGGGCACCGTAGCCAGCCCGTGCCCCTTTATGCCCCCCTCCCGGCCCCGGACCCCTTAGAGTTTCCCTGGTGTTGGCCAGAGTGGCCACCAGGGAAACCTGGGGAGGGCTAGCCTCCCACTAGTTCGAATTAAGGGGCTACACACCCCTTAATTCGAACTAGCTAGTTCGAACTAGGCTTAATCCTCGTAAAATGAGGATTACCTAGTTCGAACTAAGCGCTCCGCTAGTTCGATTCAAATTCGAACTAGCGGAGCGCTAGTGTAGCGGCTATGAATGTTAGTTCGAACTAACGTCCATTTGTGATGACGCGTCGGGATTTTCCCATCTCCTGCACCCCCGAAATGGCATGAACAGACTTCACCAGCCAGTAGAATGGAGGTTGTTTATTGTTCCTCCAGCACAGCGCAGCACAGATGTAATCTGGTTACAGGAACTGGGGCTAAGAGGCCTCAGTGCCCCCTTGAGATAGTTCCTGGCTGGAAGGCAGGGAAGAAGGGGAGTCCCAGCCCCCTCCCCAGCTCCTAACTCCCCCTCTTCCAGCCCTGCCCACAGCCAAGGCAGCATTCCACCTCCCTTTGTTTCTCCCCATGGGGGGCCGTAGGTCAGACATGTTTTTGAGTCACCTTTGCATAATGAGGTTTTCCCTGCTGGGTCTTGCTCCAGACAGCAGAGGTCACCACAGCCCAGCAAGTACCCCCACTACGTCACAGTTCTCCCTCCTCCGAGAGCGAACTGAGCAGGGTCACTCCGCTCGTGACCTGGGGAAGTTCGGGCCCCTCGCTATGGGACAGCGCGTCGGCGATGATGTTGGCGCTCCCCTTGACATGGATCACTTCCATATCGTAGTCCTGTAGGAGCAGGCTCCACCGCAGCAGCTTGGTGTTGGTCCCTTTCATCTGGTGTAGCCAGGTCAGGGGGCAGTGGTCGGTGAACACCGTGAAACGCTGGCCAAACAGGTACGGTTGCAGCTTTTGCAGGGCCCACACCATGGCCAGGCACTCCCTCTCTACGGTCGCGTAGCTCCGCTCCCGGGGCAGCAGCTTCCTGCTCAGGTACACGATGGGGTGACGTTCCCCTTTCTCGTCCGCCTGCATCAGCACCGCCCCCAGCCCGGTGTCCGAGGCGTCCGTAAACACGATAAAGGGCTTGTCGAAGTCTGGGTTTACCAACACTGGGGCCTTGGCCAGGGCTTCCTTCAGTACACAGAGAGCCCTCTGGCACTGCTCCGTCCAGACCACCCTGTCTGGCCTCCCCTTCCTGCACAGCTCTGTGATTGGGGCAGCGATGGAGCTGAAGTTGGGCACAAACCTCCGGTAGTACCCCGCCATTCCAATGAAAGCCTGGACCTGCTTCTTGGTCTGGGGCACAGGCCAGTCTTGGATGGCCTCCACTTTGGCTGGCTCTGGCTTCAAGCAGCCACTCCCCACCTTATGGCCCAGGTAGGACACTTCGGCCATTCCAAACTTGCACTTCCCAGCCTTTACGGTCAGCCCGGCCTCCCTCAGCCGATCCAGTACCTGGCTGACCTGGGCCACGTGGTCCTCCCAGGACTGGCTGAAGACGCAGATGTCATCTATGTACGCTAGGGCACAGTTCTCCATTCCCCGCAGCAGTTGGTCCACCAGGCGCTGGAAGGTGGCCGGCGCCCCTTTGAGGCCGAAGGGCAGGACCAGGAACTCATAGAGCCCCAGCGGCGTGATGAAAGCCGATTTCAGCCTGGCCTCCTGGTCTAGCAGCACCTGCCAGTAGCCCTTGGTGAGGTCCAGGGTGGTGAGGTAGCGAGCTCCCCCCAGCTTGTCCAGGAGCTCGTCGGGCCTTGGCATCGGGTAGGCGTCGGACACCGCGATGGCGTTGAGCTTCCGGTAGTCCACGCAGAACCGGATCGACCCGTCCTTCTTGAGAACCAGCACCACGGGAGAGGCCCAGGGGCTGGAGGATGGCTGGATCACCCCCAGGGCCAACATGTCCTGGGCTGTTTTCCCCGTGACCCTGAATGGGGAGCAGCGTACCGGGGGGTGAGTGCCCGTCTGCACCTGGTGGACAGCCAGGTTGGTGAGACCTGGCTTGTCGGAGAACAGCTGCTGGTGGGAGCGCAGCACCTCCCGGATCTCGGCCTGCTGGGCCGGGGTGAGCTGGTCCGAGAGGGAAATTGACTCCAGCGAAGAGTCCTCTCCGGTCCCAGGGAACAGGCCCACCAGGGGATCCTCCCCCTGCTCCTCCCAGGGCTTACACACGGCCAGCACCGAGTTCTCCCTGTCCCAGTACGGCTTCATCATGTTAACATGATACACCCGCTGGCCGCGCGTCCGGCCCGTCAGCTCCACCACGTAGTTCACCTCGTTCAGTTGCTTAACCACCTTGAAGGGGCCGTCCCAGGCGGCTTGCAGCTTGTTCTTCCGCACGGGGATCAGGACCATCACCTGGTCCCCAGTAGCGTAGGCGCGGGCCCGTGCATTGCGGTCATACCAGACCTTCTGCTTCCTCTGGGCCCTGCTCAGGTTCTCTCTGGCCAGGCCCATGAGCTCGGCAAGTCTTTCCCGGAATGTCAGGATGTATTCCACGACCGGCTCACCCTCTGGGGAGACCTTCCCCTCCCACTCGTCTTTCAGTAAGTCCAGGGGGCCCCTCACTCGCCTCCCATATAACAGCTCGAACGGCGAGAACCCCGTGGACTCCTGGGGCACTTCCCTGTATGCAAACAGCAGGTGGGGTAGGTACTTGTCCCAGTCCTGCGGGTGTTTGTGCATAAAGGTCCGTAGCATCTGCTTCAGAGTCCCATTGAACCTCTCCACCAACCCGTTGGTCTGGGGGTGATACGCCGAGGCCCAGGTGTGTTGCACCCCACTCTTCTCCCACAAGCACCGGAGCAGGGCCGACATGAAGCCGGAAAAAAGCGGCGGACATTTTTATTTAAATGCCACGGGGGATATTTAAATATCCCCCGCGGATTTCCCTATTACGATCGCTGAAATTAACATGCCCCTTCCGGAAAAGGGGCCAATGTAGACGTAGCCGTGGTGTTCTATTGTTGGTTTTCTTGGGTCTGTCTTGAAGTAGATGGTTTCTAGGTATTCATCTGGCTCTTTCAATTTGCTTTTTTATTTCTCCGGGTGGGTAGTTGAGGTTTATAAATGCTTGGTAGAGATCCTGAAGCTTCTGGTCTCTGTCAGTGGGATTAGAGCAGATGCAGTTGTATCGAAGGGCTTGGCTATAGACGATGGATCGTGTGGTGTGTTTTGGATGGGAGCTGGAAGCATGTAGGTAACTGTATGAGTCGGTGGGTTTTCTGTAGAGAATGGTGTCTAATTTTCCATTGTTGATTTGTACTGTGGTGTCCAGGTTTATGGATCTTGGGAAGTAGATAGAAACACCTTCTGACCTCCGACCAGGATTGTTCTGTGTGGATTTGTTCCCGAGCAGCTGTGGGGAGGCTTTTAAGGAGACAATGTAGTTTCTTTTGGTATTCCAAGGTGGACACCACAGTACTGGACACCACACTACACAATTCTGTAATGCAGCAATTCTGACACTCGGGGTGTGTCTAGACAACAGGGATTTTTCGAAAAATCTTTACCTGTGTCTAGACTACCACTGCGTTCTGTTGACAGTAAATCAACAGAACACGGTGGTTCTGTCGACGGCGGTAAACCTTGTTTTACGAGGAATAACGCTATTTTTGACAGAGATCTGTCAAAAAAAGGGAAGTGTGGACGCAGGGAAGATTTTTTGTCGAACATAAAGGCCTCCGGGAAGAAGCCCTGGTGGACACTCCTGCCAGATCTTTCATCTCTGTTGTTCCTGCCTGTAGCCATCTTTTAAAGCCATAGGCACCCAGGAGTAGCATTGTGGCAGCAAGCCAGTTCCAAAAGGACCCTGACTGCTGAGCTCTTCAGGTAGGGCCACTGAGAGCCATGTCTCAGGGACAAGCCCCCCGAGACCCCACTGGCCCCTCCAGGGACACACCCCTCAAGAAGCCAGGGGCACCAAACAGCAGGCGCCTTCCTGGTCTGGCCCCAAGATCAAAGCCCTCTTGAGGCTCTGGTCTGAGGAGGAGTCTCTTCAGGCACTGTAGTCCAAGAGGAGGAATGCAGACATTTATGCCAGAATGGCTGATGGCCTTGCCAAAAAAGGTCATCACCCCTGCACACTGGAGCAGGTCAGGGCAAAGGTCAAGGAGCTGCCGCAGGGGTACGTTAGAGCCCGTGAACGCAGCTCCCGCTCTGGGGAAGCACCACAGTATTGTGCCTGTTATGAGGACCTGGACCGGATCCTGGGGGCAGGGGAACGCCTGCCTCCCGAGAAAGTTGTGGAGTCTGGGGTGGTGACCCCTGTGCAGCAGTGGCTGCTGCTCCAAGGTGGAGGAGGAGGACACCAGCAGGAGCACTGTGACCTTGACCCTGGAGCCAGACATCCAGATGCAGGAGGCCAGACACCAGGGAGGGAACATCAGGTGAGTGCCGTGAGGGTCCAACACACACAGGGCAGGGGAGGTGGGAGCAAAGCGGATGGTGCAGTACTGTGACATGTCATGCTGATCACAGCCTGGGGGTTGGGGGGGCACACACATGGCCGATCTCAGGGAGGGCTGTCCTACCCCTGCACCCACATGGCTGTGAGGAACCACCTGCTCCTGCAGACACTGATGCCAGGCACAGGCATGGGTTGAGGACCCCGGTAATTGCCACACAGCTTCAGGCCTCTCAGCAACCTGCGGGAACCCCAACTGTGGCCTGACACTTGTCTGTGCTGCTTGGCCATGGGGGGTGGGGGCAGGATAGTGGCCTGCACGCTGTCGGGCTACAGGGAGGCCATAGCTGCTGCTCAGGGCACACCATGCCTTGCTGAGACCACATGAGCATCCGCTGATCCTAGAGGACAGCCACTGACTGCTGAGAAGGAGGGCATGCCCTCTCAGGGAAAGTGTGAGCATGCATGACTAATGACTTTTCCCTCTTGTCCTCTACATCCGGACCAGCTGCTGGGAGCGGGGAGCACACCTCTCCCACCTCCCAGACGGCTGCAGGGAACCCATCGACACCGGTGCACATATTTGGACCTTGTGCGCCGACATGTCTCGGTACTGCAAGGAATGCAGGAGACATTTAATCAGAGGATGCAGGCAGAGGCAGAGCAGTTCAGTCGCTTGCCGGAGGAGTTTGTGCAGCACTGCTATTTGCACTGCTATCCAGGAGGCCATGGCCTTCCCCGGTCCTGTGTCTGTTCCTGCTCCTCCTGCTCAGCCTGCCCCCCCACCTCCCCCGCCCCTGCCCTCACCCTCTGCCTCTTCTTGACCCCCTGCCATCCCAGACCCAGGTACAGCCGTACCTCCTGCCCAGCCCCTACTGTCCCAGCCCGCACGTGCAGCCATCTCCGAGCAGACCTCCGCAGCCAAGGTGGCAGGGGATCGTCATCCAGGTAGCACTCTCAGCCCTGAGCCTCCCTCCTCCCTTCCAGGTTGACATCCCCCTTCCCACGTGTGAGAGTCAGTAAGGGAAGCACTTTATTTTTCTGAAAAAAAGAGTTTGTTTCCAAAACTATAAAAGTAAATTGTTTGTACATGTGACGTAGTGGGGGTACCCGGCTGGTTTCTATGCTGCTGGCTCTGGGGTAACCCCCACTGGCTGCCGTGGGTACCACGACCCAGCAAAACAGGATGAGTCACTATGCAAACCAGTAGGGCCAGACACCCCGCATGGAGAGGAACAAAGGAAGGGGGGATGCTGCCCTGGCTGGGGGGCAGGGCTGGAAGAGAGTTAGTTAGTTGCTGTCTGTGAGCATGGAGGAGACAGCCTAGGGAGAGGGGCTGGAGTTTAGGGGCCCAGTCTCCCCCCAACTCAAGGGGGCCTGAGGCATCCTAGCCCAGCTCTGTGACCAGAGTCCATCTGTGCTGTATCCTGGAGAGGCAATAAACTTCCTCTATTCCACCGGCTGGTGCAGTCTGTTTGTGCCATTTCGGGGTGCAGGAGACGGGGGACCCCCAACGCGCCGTCACACTGGTGTCAGGAGTGGGATGCACTGCACCCCGTGCATGGAGCTTCCAGCGGCGAGCGACAAGGCGCTGTAGAAGCAAGAGCCCTGGAGCCAGGCGTGCTGGAGACAGAGCGAAGCGGTTCCTGGGAATCGTGGGGCGCTGCAGCACTAGACTGGTGAGTCTGCACAGAGGGGACCAGCGGGCCGATGGCCTACGCCCGACTCTTGAAGGCAGAGCTGGTGGGGCTGTGCAGAGAGAGGGGCTTGCCTGTGCGGAAAGCAACCAAGGCCCAGCTGATTGCCCAGCTGGAAGAGAATGACCAGCCACAGGGCCAGGATCTTGTCCCCAGGGGAAGCAACCAGACCCCCCCCCCCCCCCCCCCCGAGAGTGTGTCAGGCTCAGAGAGGGGGAGGAGCGCTGGAACCCACCGGAGAGATGAGACAGTGTCTCCCGGGAGGCCTGCAAGCCGTAGCCCATCTAGGGCAGGAGCTAGCCCAGCGGAGCTGCGGCGGCTGGAGATCCAGCTGCGGATCAAGGAATTGGAAGAAGAGGACCGGGAGAGGGACCGGCAGGACCGAGAGAAGGAGCGCCAAGATCGAGAAAGGGACCGCCAGGACCGAGAGAGGCAGCGACAGCATGAGCTGGCCATGGCAGAGCGGAGAACCGGCGGGGCACCGGCTGCGCCAAGTGCGGATGGGTCCCAGGGTCCCGGGGCTGCCAGACGCTTGGAGAGGCTCGTGGTGGCCCAATTGAAGGACATGGGCGACATAGACGGGTTCCTCAGCTCCTTTGAGAGGGCCTGTGGACTGCAACCGGTCCCCCCAGCTGACTGGCTGCAGGAGCTCATCCCCGCACTGAACCAGGAGGCGGCCGGAGTGCTCAGTCAGCTGGAGGACCTACAGCCAGGGGATTACAACCAAGTCAAGGAGGCCCTGCTGCACAAGTTCGGGCTGACCCCCGAGATGTACAGGAAGAAGTTCCGGGGGGTGCAGAAAGGGCCACGGGAGACCTATGTGGATCTGGCCTCCCGCCTGTCGCAATACTGCCGCAAGTGGGTGTCTGGAGTCGGAGCCCAGACCGCAGAGGAGCTGCTCAAGCTGTTCATGATGGAGCAGTTCTATGAAGCGTGCCCACCCAAAGTGAGGCTGTGGCTCAAGGACCGGAGACCAGAGAACCCCCAGGAGGCCGGGAGGCTGGCGGATGAGTTCACGGAGAGCCGGTCCGGGTGTGAACGGGAGTCCCGGAGAGAAAGGGAACCGCGCAGACACCGGATCTCGGCTGAGCGACAGAGGGAGTCAACTACGGGGCAAGACCAAGGAACAGGTCGTCTGTGCCCCAGAGAACCAGCCAGGGCCTGGACAGAGACAGCCCAAAGCCTAACTTGCCATCGCTGTGGGCAAAAAGGCCACAAGAGGGCTCAGTGCACCAGGTCCCAGGACCGGGGACTTTAACTGGCTGGGGCGGGAGGAAGGGCAGGCTGCCCCAGAGGCAGGGGCTGGCAGGCAAACCTCAGCTCAGAGAGAGGGGAAGGATGCTCAGTGCACCTCCCCTGGGAGGTCTGATTCTCAGGAGGCGGATTTCTCCGTGTACCGGGTGGGGGCAGGACGACCCCTGCGGAGCGAGTGCCTCATAACCCTGGAGGTGGATGGTAGGAAGGTGACCGGCTTCTGGGACACGGGGGCGGAGGTGACTCTGGCCCGATCCGACATAGTGGCCCCAGAGCGGATACTACCCCAC
Source organism: Pelodiscus sinensis (assembly GCF_052426305.1). NCBI lineage: Eukaryota > Metazoa > Chordata > Testudines > Trionychidae > Pelodiscus > Pelodiscus sinensis. Next base: position 29,840 of record NC_143080.1, read on the forward strand.
ACCCAGCTGACCCTGAAGGGCATAGACGGGTCCCCGTTTAAGGTGCCTGTAGCCCGGGTGCATCTGAAATGGGGGGCGCAGGAAGGCCTCAAGGAAGTGGGGGTGCACCCGTACTTGCCCACCGAGGTGCCGATGGGGAAGGACCTAGAGGAGTGGCCCCATGAATCCCAGCGAGCTCTAGTCACCACCCAGAGCCAGCAGGGGGCTGACAACGTGGGTCCAGGGAAGGACTCCTGGCAGCGTCCTCAGGGTCCCATCCCAGTGGACACGGGGTCCAGGCAGGCTGGGACTCCGGACCTAGGTAAAGGTGGGGAACAGGTCCCGATACCTGCCTCAGCAGCTGAATTCCAGGCTGAGGTGCAGGCAGACCCCTCCTTGCAGAGGCTGAGGGACCAGGCTGGCCTCCGTGCAGCTCAGCCCCGGGGGAGAGGTGGCCAGCAGAGATTCCTGTGGGAGCGGGGATTCCTGTTCCGGGAATGGCTTCCCCCCAGGAAGGCGAGGGCATGGGGGGGTCCAGCGGCAGCTGGTCGTCCCCCGAAGGCATCGCCTCAAGCTGCTGTATTTGGCCCACGACGTCCCCGTTGGGGGCCACCGGGGGATCCGGAGCACCCGGCTGAGGCTGCTCCAGCACTTCTATTGGCCGGGAATCTTTACAGCCGTGCAGCGGTACTGCCGGTCCTGTGACTCCTGCCAGAGGGGCGGGAAGGCCCAAGACAGTAGGAAAGTGGCTTGGGGGTCTCTACCCCAGATAGAGGACCCTCTGGGCTCGCTGAGAGAGCTATGGGAGGGGAAGGCCTCCCTGGATGGAAGCCGCCCTGGCTGTCCAGAGAAGGCTCGCTGGGCTCATGGCCCCGGCCCGAGAGACCCTGGCCAGAGATCAAGGGCAGCGGAAGGGTGGGTGTGACCCCCGAGGACAGGCCTGTGCCAGTCGCCCTGGAGCGGGGCGGCGAGTGGACAGAGGGAAGCCAGCTCATGTGGGGCCTCCCCACGGCCGGCCCGACTCAAGGGGAGCACCCATGTCCCCAGGGCAGGTTCCCACGCAAAGGACCCGAACTTCCCTAGGTCACGAGCGGAGTGACCTTGCTCAGTTCGCTCTCGGAGGGGGGAGAACTGTGACGTAGTGGGGGTACCCGGCTGGTTTCTATGCTGCTGGCTCTGGGGTAACCCCCACTGGCTGCCGTGGGTACCACGACCCAGCAAAACAGGATGAGTCACTATGCAAACCAGTAGGGCCAGACACCCCCCCATGGAGAGGAACAAAGGAAGGGGGAATGCTGTCCTGGCTGGGGGGCAGGGCTGGAAGAGAGTTAGTTAGTTGCTGTCTGTGAGCATGGAGGAGACAGCCTAGGGAGAGGGGCTGGAGTTTAGGGGCCCAGTCTCCCCCCAACTCAAGGGGGCCTGAGGCATCCTAGCCAAGCTCTGTGACCAGAGTCCATCTGTGCTGTGCTGTATCCTGGAGAGGCAATAAACTTCCTCTATTCCACCGGCTGGTGCAGTCTGTTTGTGCCATTTCGGGGTGCAGGAGACGGGGGACCCCCAACGCGCCGTCACACCCGCGAGCACCTCGGGAGCCTGCGCTCGGACTCGCTGTCTAAGCAAACGCAAATTCCCTTCCTAGAAGTGAGTGGTCCGAGAGAGTTGCAGACCCGACACTTATCTCCGTGACAGCGATGGCTGCTCCGCTCCCAGACGGACGGTTCTCGCCTCCCTTCGAGCAAGCTCCTCAGCTCCCTCTTCTCGTTTTCCTTCCATCCCCAGGTGGCAGCACACCGGGACGGTTGACTTCTTATCGCTTGCTTCCAAACCCAGCAAAAAGGGAAAAACAAACAACTTGGACTATTTCTTCTCTGGCCACGGCCTTGCATTGATTCCTCTGCAAGCCCGGCAGAAAAAGCCCAGAGTGAGCTCTCACTCGCTAAGGTCCGTGGCTGCGGGAATTCTATCCCTTAGCCCTTTCCCCCTCTCCCCTCTCTATCGGGCCCACTACAAGAACACTGAGTCAGTCAGCCATCACACACCACCTCTCTCCCTTGCGCGACAGGCGTACCTGCAGAATTCCCCTTGGCTCCTGACACCTTTACCCGTGGAGATGCTCACCTGGAATGCCTGCCAGCGTCCTGTCGAAGGACACGGCAGAAGCACACCAAGAACAAAGACACAGACGGAAACAGACAGACAGAACGTATTGGCCAATACGAGAGAGCAACAAGAGAGAAACACAGGAGAGGCACACAGAAACCTTACCGCCTTGCGTCTAAACGCCTCCATCCAAGCGTCTGCTGAGAAGGACTCCGTGTTCCAGAGAAACCCGCACCCCTGACAAACGGGAGCCCTGTTTCTCCCGCGAGCACCTCGGGAGCCTGCGCTCGGACTCGCTGTCTAAGCAAACGCGAATTCCCTTCCTAGAACCGAGTGGGCCGAGAGAGTTGCAGACCCGACACTTATCTCCGTGACAGCGATGGCTGCTCCGCTCCCAGACGGACGGTTCTCGCCTCCCTTCGAGCAAGCTCCTCAGCTCCCTCTTCTCGTTTTCCTTCCATCCCCAGGCGGCAGCACACCGGGACGGTTGACTTCTTATTGCTTGCTTCCGAACCCAGCAAAGAGGGAAAAACAAACAAACAACTTGGCGTTTCGGTCCGCAAGGACGCGGCATCGCTCCTTCTCCCCTATAGCTCACCGCAGCCTCCCACCGTCGGCCGCCCCGCTCCCGCTGCCGCTGCAGGAACACGGAAAGAAAGGAGGTCTTGAGTCTGTATCCACGCTCTGTTGAACCGACTACTGCCCCTTCACCAGTCCCCGACCCACCAGGCTCCGTGCCCCAGCAGGAAACTCTCGGACTTAGAAGAAAGCTACTGCCAGGACGGTTGAAGATTTCAAAGCACGCATCTCTTACTCACGCAGAGCCATGGGAAGGCTGAATGCTGAGGACCCTTCACGTGTCCCGAGAATCACGTCCGGTCAGGTCAAGTCCGTCTCGGACTATTTCTTCTCTGGCCACGGCCCCGCATTGATTCCTCTGCAAGCGCGGCAGAAAAAGCCCACCGTGAGCTCTCACTCGCTAAGGTCCGTGGCTGCGGGAATTCTATCCCTTAGCCCTTTCCCCCTCTCCCCTCTCTATCGGGCCCACTACAAGAACACTGAGTCAGTCAGCCATCACACACCACCTCTCTCCCTTGCGCGACAGGCGTACCTGCAGAATTCCCCTTGGCTCCTGACACCTTAACCCGTGGAGATGCTCACCTGGAATGCCTGCCAGCGTCCTGTCGAAGGACACGGCAGAAGCACACCAAGGACAAAGACACAGATGGAAACAGACAGACAGAACGTATTGGCCAATACGAGAGAGCAACAAGAGAGAAACACAGGAGAGGCACACAGAAACCTTACCGCCTTGCGTCTAAACGCCTCCATCCAAGTGTCTGCTGAGAAGGACTCCGTGTTCCAGAGAAACCCGCACCCCTGACAAACGGGAGCCCTGTTTCTCCCACGAGCACCTCGGGAGCCTGCGCTCGGACTCGCTGTCTAAGCAAACGCGAATTCCCTTCCTAGAACCGAGTGGGCCAAGAGAGTTGCAGACCCGACACTTATCTCCGTGACAGCGATGGCTGCTCCGCTCCCAGACGGACGGTTCTCGCCTCCCTTCGAGCAAGCTCCTCAGCTCCCTCTTCTCGTTTTCCTTCCATCCCCAGGCGGCAGCACACCGGGACGGTTGACTTCTTATCGCTTGCTTCCGAACCCAGCAAAGAGGGAAAAACAAACAAACAACTTGGCGTTTCGGTCCGCAAGGACGCGGCATCGCTCCTTCTCCCCTATAGCTCACCGCAGCCTCCCACCGTCGGCCGCCCCGCTCCCGCTGCCGCTGCAGGAACACGGAGCGAAAGGAGGCCTTGAGTCTGTATCCACGCTCTCTTGAACCGACTACTGCCCCTTCACCAGTCCCCGACCCACCAGGCTCCGTGCCCCAGCAGGAAACTCTCGGACTCAGAAGAAAGCTACTGCCAGGACGGTTGAAGATTTCAAAGCACGCATCTCTTACTCACGCAGAGCCATGGGAAGGCCGAACGCTGAGGATCCTTCACGTGTCCCGAGAATCACGTCCGGTCAGGTCAAGTCCGTCTCGGACTATTTCTTCTCTGGCCACGGCCCCGCATTGATTCCTCTGCAAACGTGGCAGAAAAAGCCCAGCGTGAGCTCTCACTTGCTAAGGTCCGTGGCTGCGGGAATTCTATCCCTTAGCCCTTTCCCCTTCTGTCACGTTGCTGAATTGGAGGGAAGTAGCCAGATCGCTGCAGCACCCCTAGGTGGGGGTGTTGGCCCCAGAAATTGGTATGGGGGGAGCCATGTGGGGTATTAAATGGGAGCTTATTGTTTGTTAATCTTATGTACACTATTTATGTGAGTATATAATGTCTATGTGTGTAGGTAGGAATCTGTAATCTGTGTGGAAGCTGAATATTTCTGTGAATGTGGTTAAGCATGGCTATGGACAGGCTGAGTAGCAAAGCCCTGTGGAACAATGACTCTCAATAGGCTATGGACACACCCAAAGAATGGGATTTGTCACCTGAGGGCAGCCAGCAGGAAACATAGAGATTGGCCTCTGACCAGGTGACTTGCTGCATACAAGAAGAGGCCAGGAAGGGAATAAAAGAGGCCATGTGGTTGAGGCCATTTTGTTCTCAGCTCAGCACTTCATCCCAGAGGCAGCACTGCAGGGATTGAAGAGCCCGGAAGACCTGTGAACCCATCCTGATCGTAGGATGTGCAATAAGAACTTTTAAACCAGCAGCTGCAACATCTCTGCTAGAGCCTGCATCGAGAACTGGGAGATTCGGTGCATGTAACGTACTGTACTTTAATAACCTTACTCTCATGCTTTTCTTTCCTGTAATAATAAACCTTTAGATATAGATTCTAAAGGATTGGCCCAGCATGATTTGTGGGTAAGGTCCAGAGGGTAAATTGACCAGGGATCTGTGGCTGGTTTCTTGGAACCGGACAGAACTTGTTCGGGGTAGGTGGGATTGGGTGCTAGGACCCCCCACCCGTGTATAGGCCCGGGGCCATCTGGGGCACGGATATTGCTGGGGTGTCGGAGGGGTTTTGCTCGGGAGGCTTCAGGCAGGCAGCTGAAGCGCTCTGTGGGACTGGTTTGTGGCCTGTTTGGAGAGGTCACCAGTCAAGGGGGCTGCAAGAAGCCCCGGATTTGAGCAATTCGCCCTGAGCGGGTGCCCTCAGCTGTGCCCAGACACGGCCCGGTCCGTCACAGTGGCGTAGTCGGCAGGATCCACAGATCTTGGTCAATTGAGCTTTGGGATCAGGACCCCACGCTGTCTAAATTTGATTTTTGGTGTTGAGAGTTTGGTTGGTTAAAGAGCCGCTGCGATGATCCCGGAATTATATGAGAGTCTGAGCAAAAGTGCTCTGAAGGATTTGTGCTTGGGGGAGAGGCATTGCCTTTAGGAAAAGGGCCTCTAAACTAGATCTGGTAGTGTTGTTACTAACCAGAGATGTGGATGAAAGGGATCAGAAGCAAGCCAAGGAAGCTGCTGAAAGAAGGCAGAAGGCAGATGAAGAAATTGCTAAGAGACAGAAGGAGATGGATCGGGAGCTTGAGATGAGAAAAGCAGAACATGCAGAGAGAATGGCAGAGTATGCAGAGAGAAGGGCAGAGAGGGCCAGACGTCAGCTTAAGGAAATGGCGGAGCATGCAGAGAAGATGGCCCTAGCCAAGGAGGAACATGCTAGACTTGACCTCCAGCTTAAGAGACTAAAAGAACAAGAGAGACTGTATTCTCCTGAAGGTTCAATGTATAACTCTGTGGGTATGCGGTATGCTTATGATATGGCAGACGTATTTTGCCCAGCTGATGTAATGACCCAACCCCAAAGCATGTGTGAATGCAAACCTTTTGTGTTACCTGTAGCTAACAGGGAGGTTTGGGAAGGGGGTGCATGTGGGTATGGAAAGTTTCCTGGAGCTGGTCAGTCTCCCTGTAACCAAGGGGAAAGTGTCTCTATATGTGAGCCTGTGGGTGAGGGCCCGTCTGATGCCTCAGAGGTGAGGCTGGAATCAGAACCAGGGCAGGAAGAGCCCAGAAGTCAGAGAAATGTTTCTCTGGGGCAGTCTGGAGTGGCTGGCCAGAGTGAAGTTTTAATTGAGGAGTTGGTGGCTGGTGAGGTTTGTGGAATTGAACCTGCACAAGCTGAAATTGAGTTGTGTGAAGCACAGTGTGTGCAAGCTGGCAATTTGGCTGGTGGAAGTAGCAAGGGGGCAGTAAAGGAAGCTGTCCCAGTGGCTAGCTATATGCCTGAGATTAGCCAGGGGTGTTGGGACAAGGGAGAAGCTGTCTCTGGTTGTCTGGCTGTGTGTGGGGAAGAGTTTCTTCCTGTGTCTGAGGAAGGTGCCCCACAGCCTGTGAAGGCTGAGAGCAGTGTTGTTGTCCCAAAGTTGGGTCTGGATATGGCTAAGGCCCAGGAAGGGGATGGCCCAAGGTTTGTGTCTGCTGGGGAGAGGGATGAGGTGACTCAGGTAGAGTCAGTCAGTGTTTTACCAGAACCCCAGAGACCAGACAGTGGTGACCCTGATATTGTGCCTGATGCTGCTGTGTTGCTGGCAGGCGGGGGGGAGCGACTCTGTGGGAGCAGGGAGACCCCTTAGCCCAGGCACAAGGAGAGAATGAGGGTGTGTTAACTCTGGTGCCTAATGATGGTGTGGCCGTGTACAGCCATCTAGAGAGCTGCACAGGGAGTGAAGATGCTTCTGACCCTGTCTCTTGTGGGTCTGTCTGTGTGCCTGAGAGGGGATTGTCTGTGAATCCACCAGAGGAGCCGGAGATAACTCAGGGTACGTCTACACTACAGCGCTAGTTCGAACTAACTTAGTTCGAATTAGTTAATTCGAACTAAGCTAGTTCGAACTAACGCATCTAGAACTAAAAACTAGTTCGAACTAGCGTTTTGCTAGTTCGAACTAGTAAGTCCACATTGAGTGGACTCTGAACAGGGCTTAATGATGGCCGGAAGCAGTGCCGGCAGGGCATAAAAGGAGGACTTAGAGCGTGGAGATACTGTCTCAGGCTAGCCGAGGGCTGCGCTTAAAGGGTCCCGACCCCCACCCCGGACACACAATTCTAAGGGGTGCCCCGCTTGCAAAGAAGTTCTGGCTTGGAGTGCCCTGAGTGCCCACACTGGGCACATCACACCACTCGGCCATCAGACCGGCTGCACTTGCCGCAGGCTGCCATCTGGGGAGAGGGAGTAATTGGGGGGCTGCAGGAGAGCTTCCACCCCCAGAAGCCCGCAGAGCCAGCCCAGTCCTCCCCATCGGGGGCTCGTGCCCCATTCCTCCCTCACCTTCTTCCACTTGCCCTTCCCTAGCCCCCCTTCTTATTGATGTACAAAATAAAGCTAATGTTTCTTCCAACATTGACTCTGTCTTTATTGAAAAAAACTGGGGGAGACTGGGAAAAGGAGGTGGGAGAGGGGAAGAGAAAGGCTGGGAGAGGGGAGGGCAACTAACATGATCAGGGGTTGGGAACAGGTCCCAGATGAAGAGAGGCTACAGAGACTGGGACTGTTCAGCTTAGAAAAGAGGAGACGGAGGGGGGACAGGATAGAGGTCTCTAAAAGCAGGGGTTGGGTGGAGAGGGTGCATTCAGAAAAGTTCTTCATGAGTTCCCATAAAGAAGGACTAGAGGACACCAAAGGAAAGGAATGGGTAGCAGGCTTGAAACTAGTAAGAGAAAGTTGTTCTTCTTCCCAAAGCAAATAGTTAACCTGTGGAACTCCTTGCTGCAGGAGGCTGTGAAGGCTAGAACTAGAACAGAGTTTAAAGGGAAGTGAGATCAAGTGATGGAGGTTGGGTCCATGGAGTCCTATTAGCCAGAGGGTAGGAGTGGTGTCCCTGCCCAAAGTTTGTGGAAGGCTGGAGAGGGATGGCACGAGACAAATGGCTTGGTCATTGTCTTCGGTCCATCCCCTCCAGGGTCCCTAGGGTTGGCCGCTGTTGGCAGAGAGGCTACTGGGCTAGATGGACCTTTGGTCTGACCCAGGACGGCCATTGTAAGCTCAGGGCTCAGGGTCGGGGGTCTCAGTGGACCCCCTTGATTTTCATGCACACCTGCTCCTGGGTGGCCAGGCTGGCAGCTCTCCTGCCCTAGACGGCCACTTTCCTGTGCCTAGTGCGGAGATCGTGGACGAGGTCCACGATGTCCGCACTAGCCCAGGAAGGTGCCCGCCTCTTGCGGTCCAGGGCAAGCTCCCGGGAGCCGCCAGCCTGGTCCCGGCAAGAGGGGGTGGGCTGGGAGGCATCGGGTGGGTGGCTCTGTGCCGTGCCAGGTGCAGGGTCTGCTAGCTGGGTGCTGGCAGGCTTGCACCTGGCACGGGCACCGTAGCCAGCCCGTGCCCCTTTAAGGGGTCCGGGGCCGGGAGGGGGGCATAGAGTTTCCCTGGTGTTGGCCAGAGTGGCCACCAGGGAAACCTGGGGAGGGCTAGCCTCCCACTAGTTCGAACTAAAGGGCTACACAGCCCTTAGTTCGAACTAGCTAGTTCGAACTAGGCGTTAGTCCTCGTAAAATGAGGTTTTCCTAGTTCGAACTAAGCGCTCCGCTAGTTCGATTCAAATTCGAACTAGCGGAGCGCTAGTGTAGCGCATAGGAAAGTTAGTTCGAACTAACGTCCGTTAGTTCGAACTAACTTTCTAGTGTAGACATACCCTCAGGGAGTAAGGGAAGTGCAGGAGGAATTGGTTGGGGCTCAGCAGGGCAATGCTACTGCAGAGCCAGGGAAGGGTGAACTGCTGCTTAAGGAAGCTCATAGGGAGGAGAGTCCTGGCAGTGTTTGTAGCAAGCAGTTTGCAGTAACTGAGAGAGGTGACGATGCCTGGCTTGGAGAAGGCATTCAGGAGAAAGCTCTGCCTGTAAAAGGCAGCAGCTTCTTGTGTGAGGCACTTGTTGCAGTGCCTGACAGACAGAACTTGTCTGTTAACAGTGACTCCATTGACTTGGGTTTAGGGAAACCCAGTGTGGATGGTGTTGGAGAAGTCTTGGAGGGACTGAGGGTTGTTCCAGATGAGGCAGGAGCAACCAGAGAATTGGAACAGGATTGTTCCCAGGTGAAGGAGGAGAGTGGGAAGTTAGTGTCTCAGATTCAGGGGAAGGACTGTGTAGCTAAGTATGCAGAGCAGAACAGCTGTGTGGTCACTCTCCCTAGGATGCAGGAGATGGCAGTTATGCTCCCATCTCTGGACACTGTGGACACTCATACTCAATCAGGGAAGTTGATATCTGGTTCCATGTGGAAACAGAGGTTGGAGAGGGACAGAGGAGAGACTTGGGAGTCTACAGCTTACTGCTGTTACCCCACTGAGTGTGGAAAGGGGGAGAATTCCAGGGCCATTGTGAGCCAGGGAGTCACGCCCAGCCAGCCCATTGTCTTGGTCAGGCCAGAGGTTTCAGGCCTGGAGCCCAGAGGACAAGGGGGAGGGGCAGGACTTGCTTTGGTCAAGAAGATTTGCAGTTTAAACCTGAGGGGCCAAAACTGCAATGGTGTGGGGCCAGAGAAGGGGCCTGACGGAGAATTTCAGTATACACCTGGTATAGGATTGTTCTTGTTACTGATGTTAATTCTTGTAACCAATGTATTATTGTTGCAGAGAATTGTAACGGTATACAGTGTGCATGAGCTTATGAAAATACCATGTAATCTGTCTGGAGATGTACCAAACGACAGACGGTATGTAAGGGGACACTGTGATGTTGCTATTTCGTGGTTAACACTTGTAACTGGTCTTGGAACTTCTTACAGGACAAAAAGGGTTCCAGCCAGAAGGTCCTGTGTAAGAAGGGAAACTGAGGCACACCACCATTTTGTTGGGGGAGGCCTGTGATGCCCTCAGTGATGTTACTGGCATCACTTCCTGCATCAATTTTGCGTTGGGGGTGTCACGTTGCTGAATTGGAGGGAAGCAGCCAGATCGCTGCTGCACCCCTAGGTGGGGGTGTTGGCCCCAGAAATTGGTATGGGGGGAGCCATGTGGGGTATTAAATGGGAGCTTATTGTTTGTTAATCTTATGTACGCTATTTATGTGAGTGTATACTGTCTATGTGTGTAGGTAGGAATCTGTAATCTGTGTGGAAGCTGAATATTTCTGTGAATGTGGTTAAGCATGGCTATGGACAGGCTGAGTAGCAAAGCCCTGTGGAACAATGACTCTCAATAGGCTATGGACACACCCAAAGATTGGGATTTGTCACCTGAGGGCAGCCAGCAGGAAACATAGAGATTGGCCTCTGACCAGGTGACTTGCTGCATACAAGAAGAGGCCAGGAAGGGAATAAAAGAGGCCATGTGGTTGAGGCCATTTTGTTCTCAGCTCAGCACTTCATCCCAGAGGCAGCACTGCAGGGATTGAAGAGCCCGGAAGACCTGTGAACCTATCCTGATCGTAGGATGTGCAATAAGAACTTTTAAACCAGCAGCTGCAACATCTCTGCTAGAGCCTGCATCGAGAACTGGGAGATTCGGTGCATGTAACGTACTGTACTTTAATAACCTTACTCTCATGCTTTTCTTTCCTGTAATAATAAACCTTTAGATATAGATTCTAAAGGATTGGCCCAGCATGATTTGTGGGTAAGGTCCAGAGGGTAAATTGACCAGGGATCTGTGGCTGGTTTCTTGGAACCGGACAGAACTTGTTCGGGGTAGGTGGGATTGGGTGCTAGGACCCCCCACCTGTGTATAGGCCCGGGGCCATCTGGGGCACGGATATTGCTGGGGTGTCGGAGGGGTTTTGCTCGGGAGGCTTCAGGCAGGCAGCTGAAGCGCTCTGTGGGACTGGTTTGTGGCCTGTTTGGAGAGGTCACCAGTCAAGGGGGCTGTAAGAAGCCCCGGATTTGAGCAATTCGCCCTGAGCGGATGCCCTCAGCTGTGCCCAGACACGGCCCGGTCCGTCACACCCTCTCTCCTCTTTATTGGGCCCACTACAAGAACACTGAGTCAGTCAGCCATCACACACCACCTCTCTCCCTTGCGCGACAGGCGTACCTGCAGAATTCCCCTTGGCTCCTGACACCTTAACCCGTGGAGATGCTCACCTGGAATGCCTGCCAGCGTCCTGTCGAAGGACACGGCAGAAGCACACCAAGGACAATGACAGACAGAAACAGACAGACAGAACGTATTGGCCAATACGAGAGAGCAACAAGAGAGAAACACAGGAGAGGCACACAGAAACCTTACCGCCTTGCGTCTAAATGCCTCCATCCAAGCGTCTGCTGAGAAGGACTCCGTGTTCCAGAGAAACCCGCACCCCTGACAAACGGGAGCCCTGTTTCTCCCGCGAGCACCTCGGAAGCCTGCGCTCGGACTCGCTGTCTAAGCAAACGCGAATTCCCTTCCTAGAACCGAGTGGGCCGAGAGAGTTGCAGACCAGACATTTATCTCCGTGACAGCGATGCCTGCTCCGCTCCCAGACGGACGGTTCTCGCCTCCCTTCGAGCAAGCTCCTCAGCTCCCTCTTCTCGTTTTCCTTCCATCCCCAGGCGGCAGCACACCGGGACGGTTGACTTCTTATCGCTTGCTTCCGAACCCAGCAAAGAGGGAAAAACAAACAAACAACTTGGCGTTTCGGTCCGCAAGGACGCGGCATCGCTCCTTCTCCCCTATAGCTCACCGCAGCCTCCCACCATCGGCCGCCCCGCTCCCGCTGCCGCTGCAGGAACACGGAGAGAAAGGAGGCCTTGAGTCTGTATCCACGCTCTGTTGAACCGACTACTGCCCCTTCACCAGTCCCCGACCCACCAGGCTCCGTGCCCCAGCAGGAAACTCTCGGACTCAGAAGAAAGCTACTGCCAGGACGGTTGAAGATTTCAAAGCACGCATCTCTTACTCACGCAGAGCCATGGGAAGGCCGAACGCTGAGGACCCTTCACGTGTCCCGAGAATCACGTCCGGTCAGGTCAAGTCCGTCTCGGACTATTTCTTCTCTGGCCACGGCCCCGCATTGATTCCTCTGCAAGCGCGGCAGAAAAAGCCCAGCGTGAGCTCTCACTCGCTAAGGTCCGTGGCTGCGGGAATTCTATCCCTTAGCCCTTTCCCCCTCTCCCCTCTCTATCGGGCCCACTACAAGAACACTGAGTCAGTCAGCCATCACACACCACCTCTCTCCCTTGCACGACAGGCGTACCTGCAGAATTCCCCTTGGCTCCTGAGACCTTAACCCGTGGAGATGCTCACCTGGAATGCCTGCCAGCGTCCTGTCGAAGGACACGGCAGAAGCACACCAAGGACAAAGACACAGACAGACAGAACGTATTGGCCAATACGAGAGAGCAACAAGAGAGAAACACATGAGAGGCAGACAGAAACCTTACCGCCTTGCTTCTAAACGCCTCCATCCAAGCGTCTGCTGAGAAGGACTCCGTGTTCCAGAGAAACCCACACCCCTGACAAACAGGAGCCCTGTTTCTCCCGCGAGCACCTCGGGAGCCTGCGCTCGGATTCACTGTCTAAGCGAACGCGAATTCCCTTCCTAGAACCGAGTGGGCTACTCGTTGGGATCCTCGGCTAGGGGTTTCCCTCTCTTAGCAAACAGGGCATATCTTTGTGGATTTAGGTCATCACAGGCTCATCTAACCCAAATGCTTATGTCAATTCTGTTCACTCTGCTCCCACCTGGATGGCTTTTGCCTTGGATCCATTTTGCTTGTAGTCTCATTTTCTGCTCTCTTCGTCGCAAAACTGGAGGAGACTCCAACAGTTGACTTTTTCCCTCTTTCTGAATCCAGCACTTTAAGAAAAGTGTACATATTGGCATATCAGTCAGTAATGTCGCATAACCTCTTCTCACATATAATGTATGCCGCTGGCTTCTACCCTCCCCCTCCGCCTCTCACTGCCACTGCAGAAATACCAGTAGAGAAGAGCGCTTGAGCCTACATCCAAACAGTCTTTTGTAAACAGTAGACCCAGCAGAATTCTTCGTACCCAAAAAGAAGCTCATGGCTTCTGAAGCAACCGACTGTCAGTTGTCGCCTACTTTTTTGAAGGCTCCGAAGACCACCTCTGTGGCGATGCTCACCCAGCAGAGCTGCCCACATCCTGTGCAGGGAGACAGCAGGACTGCAAAGAGTAGATTCTCAAAGGGGCTGATGAGTGGAGAAGTTCATTTCCTATTTTGGGTCTCTACATAAGTTTGACTGTCTTAAATATATGGCATTGGGGGCTGCACTGTGGAAAGAAGAGGTCTAAGGATCCCAGGGGCACTGAGAGTTTGGGGGGTTAGAGGCCCCCGAGATGAAGGAGAGCATGGAGGAGTGTTTGAGGGCCCGAGGTTGGCAGGCAAAACCACCTCAGCAATTTCATGGGAAACAGTAATTGGAATTGGGGAGAGCTAGGGGTTAAGAGATCCCATGAATGGAGGAATAACCGGTGGGGGGAGCAGATTAGGGAAGGATACGGCTGGCTGGCAGTGTGGGAAGGAGGAGGACTGAGGGGGTAGGAGTACAACTTGAGGGTACAAAGGAAGGAAGGAAGGAAGGAATAAGGGAGGCTGGTAGGTCGCAGACCTGGTGAGATAGGGGTGTTTGGATTGAGAAGGAAGGAAGGAAAAAGAGAGGCTGAAAAGACATAGGCCTGTCAAGACAGGGGTGTGTGAGGAGGAGGGTGTGTGGGTAAAGCCAACAGAGAGGTGGGGAAGGGCGTGATGAATGGACTGGGGGGTGCAGTTCGGGCAGGGGGTGTTGAATGGAATGGGGGTGCAGGTTGGGCAGGGGGTGTTGAATAGACTGGGGGTGAGGGAAGAGGATGCAGGTGGGCAAGGGCGTGTTGACTAGACTGGGGGAGGGGGAAGGGGATGCAGGTGGGGAAGGGCGTGTTGAATGGACTGGGGGTAGGGGAAGAGGGTGCAGGTGGGCAAGGGCGAGTTGAATGGACTGGGGGTGGGGGAAGAGGATGCAGGTGGGCAAGGGCGTCTTGAATGGACTAGGGGTGGGGGAAGAGGATGCAAGGGGGAAAGGTGTGTTGAATGGACTGGGGGTGGGGAAAGGAGGTGCAGGGGGGAAGGGCGTGTTGAATAGACTGGGGGTGGGAGAAGAGGGTGCAGATGGGCAAAGGTGTGTTGAATGGACTGGGGGTGGGGGAAGGGGGTGCAGGTGGGCAAGGGCGTGTTGAATGGACTGGGGGTGGGGGAAGAGGGTGCAGGTGGGCAAGGGCATGTTGAATGGACTGGGGGTGGGGAAAGAGGATGCAGGGGGCAAGGGTGTGTTGAATGCACTGGGGGTGGGGGAAAGGAGTGCAGGTTGGGCGGGGGGTGTTGAATGGACTGGGGGGTGCAAACGGGGGGGGGGGCTGAGGACCGCGGCTCAGGGCGGGGACAGACATGAGCGGGTCCTGAGTAGCGCTGCGGGGGCTGTGACGTAGTGGGGGGTACCTGGCTGGTTTCTCTCTCGGTCCTCTACTTCCAATTCCTTGATCCGCAGCTGGATCTCCAGCTGCCGCAGCTCTGCTTGGCTGGCCCCTGCCCTAGATGGGCTATGGCTTACAGGCCTCCCGGGAGACGCTGTCTCATCTCTCCGGTGGGTTCCAGCGCTCCTCCCCCTCTCTGAGACTGACACACTCTCAGGGGGGGTCTGGCTGCCTCGCCTGGGGATAAGATCCTGGCCCTGTGGCTGGTCATTCTCTTCCAGCTGGGCAATCAGCTGGGCCTTGGCTGCTTTCCGCATAGGCAAGCCCCTCTCTCTGCACAGCTCCACCAGCTCTGCCTTCAAGAGTCGGGTGTAGGCCATCTGCCCGCTGGGCCCCTCGGTGCAGACTCACCAGTCTAGTGCTGCAGCGCCCCACGATTCCCAGGAACCGCTTTGCTCTGTCTCCAGCACGCCTGGCTCTAGGGCTCTTGCTTCTACAGCGCCTTGTCGCTCGCCGCGGGAAGCTCCATCCATGGGGTGCAGTGCATCTCACTTCTGACACCAGTGTGACGGCGCGTTGGGGGTCCCCCGTCTCCTGCACCCCGAAATGGCACAAACAGACTGCACCAGCCAGTGGAATAGAGGAAGTTTATTGCCTCTCCAGGATACAGCACAGCACAGATGGAATCTGGTCACAGAGCTGGGCTAGGATGCCTCAGGCCCCCTTGAGATGGGGGAGACTGGGCCCCTAAACTCCAGCCCCTTTCCCTAGGCTGTCTCCTCCATGCTTCCAGACAGCAACTATCTAACTCTCTTCCAGCCCTGCCCCCCAGCCAGGGCAGCATTCCACCTTCCTTTGTTCCTCTCCATGGGGGGTGTCTGGCCATACTGGTTTGCATAGTGACTCATCCTGTTTTGCTGGGTCGTGGTACCCACGGCAGCCAGTGGGGGTTACCCCGGAGCCAGCAGCATAGAAACCAGCCAGGTACCCCCGCTACGTCACAGGGGCGACCGGGGACACAGTTGGGGTCGGGAAGAGGCCGGAACACGCTGGGCAGGGCTATGATGGGTGGGGCGGGGTGGACTGAGATGCCACGGGAGGCCGCACTCTGAGAACTACAACTCCCAGGGCTGGGCGTGACACGCGCGCGAGACCAACCCCCGTCGCCCCTGGGTTAGTGGTAGGACTGTGATGTCACTTCCGCTGCGCCTGCCCAACCGAAGAGCGCCGGCCCTGCAATGGCCGATGGGAGCTGCAGACTGTGGCATGCAATGTTTCCTACAAGCCACTGCGGCTACTTTCCCTACTCCCCCTGTCCCTCCCTCCCTGGTAGCAGGGCGGGACTCCTGCCTTAGAGACGGCAGCATTCGCCGCTGATGCCCCGCCCCCACTAGGGAGAGGAGACCCTGCGCCAACCCCTCCCCCTCACACTCCCTGCAGTCTGCTCCCCCCCTCCCCAAAACCCCTCCGCTCTGCTCCCCCCAACAGCAAATTTCCCAGCTGGCTTGTGCGGGGACAGGCAAGGGGACAGACCGATGCTGCTGTTGCCTTCGAAAGTGCAGAGGAGCAGCGTGAGGGGGGAGGGGGGGCTGTCTCTGCTGCCCCCCATTCACAAACACAGAGGGGCCACGCGAGGATTTTCCGGAGACCCCGAGGAGTTTCCTGCTGCTCACTTGTGCGTCCCAGCTGAGTTCCTGCCAGCCAGTGGCCCCGCCCCCAGACCAGGCCCCGCCCCTTCCATTAATGACGGAGCCTGGGACCCGTTTGTGTGCGACACAAACCCACGTGTCACTCGCTGGACCATTCAGTGCTCCAGCCTGCCGGGAGCCGATAGAATGTGCCCCGCGTTCCATCATTTGCATGCACCGCGCCAGGGAATGACGTCACTAGCAGCGGGTTCCTGTTCATAGGTGATAGAAATGTAGCTGTGTTAGTCTGGTGTAGCTGAAACAAAAAACAGGACGATGTAGCACTTTAAAGACTAACAAGATGGTTCATTAGGTGATGAGCTTTCGTGGGCCAGACCCACTTCCTCAGATAGAAAGTGGAAGAAAATTGTCACAACCATATATACCAAAGGATACAATTAAAAAAAATGAACACATATGAAAAGAACAAATCCAATTTCAGAACAGATAAGGGAAAAGGAATCTTTCGGAAAATGCTTTATTTTCCGAAAGATCCGCGTCTAGACTGGCGCTTTTTTCCGGCAAAGCTCCGAGCCGGAAAAAAGCAGCAGCCATTTTATGCCAATGAAGCGGGGGGGATTTAAATCCCCGCTTCATTTGCAATTGCAATATGTCTAATTTGCATCCCTTTCACGGAAAAGGGATGCAGTCTAGACACAACCTAGGTGTGTGCATGGCCCTGCTTGCTTGGCCCCTAGAGCAACGGGCAGGTTTGTCTCTGTATCCACAGGCTACTATTGGGAGTCACTGACCCAACACTGTGCCCAGCAAAGTTTTCCAGTTGATATCCATTCTAAGGATGTTGAAGACTAGTCGACTAGTCAACTACAGCCTCTTCCCGACTTACAAACCAGTTATGGACCAAGCAATTGGTCATAACTCGGTTCGTTCATAAGTCGGACCCCATAGAATTACTTGCAACCACGCTGTTCGTAAGCGCGGATCACGTTTGTAACTTGAGGTCCGCCATTTACGACAGGTTCGGTTGTAACTGCGAATGGTCGAAAGTCAACTGTTCACAACTCGGGGACCGGCTGTATCTGATAAGCATTTGCTTATTGGATAGTAATGTCTACTAGACAACCCCCCCCCCCCACCTTGCTGCCTCTATGAAATAGAGGCAGCAAAGGGGGGGAGGGAAGGAGTACTTTCAAATGGCAGATTCCTCTGGAATTTCCACTACATGCATCTGACGAAGTGGGTCTTTGCCCACGAAAGCCGATGTTCCAATAAATCATAAGGTGCCACAGGACTTCTCTCTCTTTTTTTTTTTTTTTTTTTTTTTTTTTAGGGATGTTAGATATCGGGTAATTGAATACTCATGTAACCGCATCAACTGTTAGCAGTTACAAAACTATTAAATAGTTCCGGAGGGCAGGGGCAGCAGCCAGGGCGCTCCGGCTCCATCCAGGGAGCCCCCTGGCCATTCTGTGCTGCCGCCACACTGTAGGGTGGTAGGCGGGGGTTGCTCCACAAGGGCAGCTAGTTTCAAAACCAGCTTTCTATGCAGATCAGCTGCCTGTAGCCCCACATGGCTGCTTCTGTTACAAAGGCAACAGCGCAGGATGGCAGCAGCTCCTGTCCACCAGGCATCCAAACTCCTGGCAGACAGCGGCTGCTTGCTAGATCAGCCTCTGCCCACAGAGAGGTCGGCCTCTCTGTGGACAGGAGCTCATACAGGCAGCAGTGTGGGAAGGCAGGCAGCTCTGCAAAGCCAGCACCAGCTCCTGCCTGCCCCCTCTTGCCTCTAGAAGAGGCAACAAGGGGATTGACAGGTGGGTCCATGAAGCCAGCACACACAGTGCTCAAGCACATCCGCTCCCACCTGCTTCCTCCCACCATACTGCTTCCTCTGTATCAGAGGCAGCAGCACAGAGGTGGGGGAATGGGCGATCCAATGCTTGTGGGGCGCTTGTCATGAATCATGGCTAGTGTGAATGATTGGCATGACTGAATTAACAGTAAGTGAGCTGAAGAGAGGCCATACTAAGGTTCAAGTTAGGGCCTTGGAGGATTATGGACTTGTTTACAACTTTGAGAGAAAGGACTATGTGAAAGAAAAGACTGTGTGTGCTGAGGAGACAAAATGGTACAGAAGGAGGCAACATTCCCAGAAAAGGAGAAACAAGGGAGAGACCTAGTCAAGGACATTCTATTGTTTATCACTTGTGGTGAGGCAAGTAGAATTGGGTGATGCAAGCAGGGCGCCTCACGATCGGTTGTGGTCACACTAGCAAAAAGGCTATCACATCACCCCATCCAGGTTGTGTGCAACCAGTGGACATTGTCCCACTTGACTGGCCCCCACCGAGGGGATATATACCACACCATTTTGCCCCATGCGTTAGAGTCCATCAATTCAGCATATTCAGGTGACCTGTGTATCAGACTTCCGCCTCAACCAAAGTTATCTGGGTTTGTCTCTGTATCCACAGGCTACTATTGGGAGTCACTGACCCAACACTCTGCCTAGCAAAGTTTTCCAGTTGATATCCATTTTAAGGATGTTGAAGACTAGTCAAGTCTACACTTGTGATGAGTGGGATGTGTGTATGAGAGCATGTGTGTTAAACTGGATTAAGAATTAGGCTGCTAAATTGGGGTTAGAGATTAGATTTAGACTGTTAACTATTCAAATTAAACATTGCTTTAACCTGCCTTTTAATTGCTAATTACTAGACAGATATATCGCTTTTAAAACTGCTCCTGTATTGCTTGCAATAAAAATTAAAGGTATATTTGAGCTATTGTGGGTTTTTTGTTCTGTGAAGCTGACCCAATGCGCCGTGTAGTGCAGCCTGATCAACTGTACAACCGCGCCCTCTTTTGACAAGCTGACTTAAAAGCTGGCTTCCCACAGGTATCAGCTCACGCCTCCTCCCTCCTTGCTGCCTCTGATAGAGACAGTGGGTGAGAGGAGAATGCGTGTAATCGACAGAATTAACCAATACATTTAGGCTTATTGTTTAATTGTGTAGTCGTCTATACATTGACATTCCTAGAGAAAACCACTAAATCTGGTGTGGTAAGCTTAGCCCCTAAGCAGCCAGCAGGGAGCAATACCTCTGAGCTGATAAGTGATGGGAACAGAACAGCTAAAAAGTCAGTGATAACATCTAACTCTAAAATGGTGAGCAATAAATTAAACCATAAACTCTTAAATATGAATAAACTGCAATACCTGCTCAAAAGTATATGAACAGAACACTATGGCTACGTGTAGACTGGCATGATGTTCCGGAAATGCTTTTAACGGAAAAGTTTTCCGTTAAAAGCCTTTTCGGAAAAGAACATCTAGATTGGCACAGACGCTTTTCCAGAAAAGCACTTTCTGTGGAAAAGCGTCCGTGCCCATATAGACGCGCTTTTGCACAAAAAAGCCCCGATCACCTTTTTAGCCATCGGGGCTTTTTTGCACAAAACAGTCCTGTGCTGTCTATACCGGCCCTCTTGCACAAATGATTTGCGCCAGAGGGCTTTTGCCCGAACAGGAGCAGCATAGTATTTCCGCAAGAACACTGACAATCTTATATGAGATCGTCAGTGTTCTTGCAGAAAGTCAAGCAGCCAGTGTAGACAGCTGGCAAGTTTTTCCACAAAAGCAGCTGATTTTGCAGAAAAACTGGCCAGTCTAGACACAGCCCCCTTGTCGAAAGCCCTCTCACCCACACATCAGTGCATTAAGGCCCCACGAACCGCCCCTCTCCCCAGCACCCGTCTCCAGCGGCTCTGGCGCCTCAGCGCGTTGCATCCCTGGGGCGGTTCCTTCTACGCGCCCAGCCCAGGCTTGCCTGGAGCTGCCGGGCGCGGAGAGATGCATGTGAAGGGCTCGGCCCGTCACGGGCACCGCTGGGGCACCGGGAGCAGGGACACGTCCCCTCGGGGGCCAGGCTTGGGACACGCTGCGCAGGGGAGCTGCTTCCCCCCGGCCGGCCAGGCACCCACGCATTGAAAACGGGGCAGGGTGGGTCTGGGCCACAGCAGCTGGAGGCCACGTGCTGAGGCGGGACGCGCCAGGGAAAAACTCAACGGGGAAGGCAGCGCGCTCGAAGGAAACTACAACTCCCAGGAGGCCTCCGGCATGGCAACGGCACTTTCTCTTTCACCCACTTCCGCCGCCTCGCGGAGCAAATGGCAGCTTAGCCAAAGCCTCCCCCACCCAATCAGGATGCCCCGCACTGTGCGCTGGGAGAGCAGACACAGGTCCCTGTCCCTCTCATGTGCTGCTGACCCCACAGTGGCTGCTGGGAGATGTAGTTGCCCCAGCCTCCATCTCCCACAGGCCACTGCGGCTCCCTCTGTCCTCTCTCTCGGCCCGATTGGCTGCAGCTGGGCAGGAGTGCCGGGTCACGGCGTGCCTCAGGGGACACGGCTGTGGCTGGGTGGGGGCAGGCTGGGGGAGCAGGTGTTGCCCGCCGGGCTGAAGGGCAGCCTGGGTCCCGCTCGGGACCAGGAGGGGGTGGGGGAGCTGCATAGGAGGCAGGGGGCAGGGGTCAAGTGCCGGATCCAGGAAAGGGGGAGGGGCGAGTGCTTGGGGCAGGGAGGAGGAGTTGATGACGTGATTGCAGAGGAGGAAACTGAGGTACAGGTGCCGGCCAGGTGGGGGTGTGGCTGAGGCGGGGATGTTCAATGTTTGTTCATGGAGCAGTGGATGGACTTGTGAACTCTCACCGGCTATTCAACGATTCCGCAGTCCCGGGGGCGGGGCCGGTGTGACATCACAAACAGCTGCCATCACAGTTGGCTCCCTGTAGCCATTTCTGACACACATACACGAGCCGGTCTGATTTGGCTTCTAACAGTTTTAGCTGTGCAGTTCTGCAAGCGTGGAGGGGAAGCCGATTCTGATAGACGGAGGTTCTCCGCCTCACATTTAGCTGCCTGGACCCCCTGCCTCTGGTTCAGAGGGTTTCCCCCTGGCCCCCCCTGCCCCTTGTTCTCCGTGATTCCGCCAGCTGCTTAGTGCCTTTAGTACCCGGCCCCTGCTGTGTGATCTCTGTAGAGAGACGGGGCAAAGGGGCACCTGCAGACACCCTAGGAGACCGTCCGTTTGATCTTTGAGGCCAGCTGGAATTAGGGCTGTAAATCCTGTTTAGTTTGTTAACTGGTTATCTAATTAATGGGGGCGCCCGCAGGCTGAGACATGGGCGGGGCAGTAGCAGTGGAAGCCCACACCCTGAGACGGGGGCTCTGGCAGGGACGCGCGGGGGAGAAACTCAACAGGGAAGGTAGAGCACTTGCAGGAAACCACAACTCCCAGGAGCAGCAAGCCCGTTAAACTTCCAATCAACAGGCGCGCCCGAAAGACGGGGAACGGCTCGTTCAGGTACCTGCGGTGTCCCGAACTAGCGCTGCAGTGCAGACGTAGCCTTTGGAAGCGCATGCAGGACTGGGCTCCTCTCGCTGCCACGGGGCCTCCAGTTGGTGCTCGTGGGGATGAGCTCTGTAGGTCCGAACCCTGCTCCCAACATTTCCTCGCCCGCCGTGGTGTCTGCTCTTGGTACCACATCTCTCCAAGGACTGTGCGCATCTTCACCACCCAGCCCGGCAGCCATGTCTTGATCTGTGCTCCCCTCTGCCGGGGGTCCTGCGGGAACTGTCCAGTCAAGTCCCCAGTAGGGGACTGGGAGCAACCTGGGCCCACCCTCGACTCCGGGTCCAGGGCAGGGTTTCCTCTAAGACTTTCCATCTAGGGGTGGCATCGGCCAGAACTTCTGCCCCAGGGCTGGAGCCGCAGCCAGACCCATGTGACGGCTGTCCCGCTGTTCCCAGGGCGGGCTGCGTGGCAGGTGGCTACCAGAGCTGGGGCTGTGATGCAGCTGCTCCTGGGGCCGGGGCCCCTTGCAACCCTGTTCCCCTTTCCCCTCTGCTCTTCCTCCCGCACTGCCCTCCAAGCCCTCTGCCAGCTCCCCCACCTCTGCTTCCCCACTTGTTGCTGCCCTACCCCCAGGCTCCCACTCCTTGCAAATGCTGGGGGCTGGCAACAGTTCCCCTCTGCCAAAGGCAGGGACTCACAGCCCAGCCCTGGGGGGAGAAGCCTGGGACAGACCTACCCCGAACAAGTCCTTCTCCTGAATCTGAGACACTAACTTCCAACTCTCCTCATTCACCTGGGAACAATCCTGTCCCAAAGACACTGGCTTCCCAGCAAGCTGGTCACACACAGTCACTGGGTTAGCAGCCTGCTCCAGTTCTCTGGATGTTCCTGCCTCATCTGGAACAACCCTCAGTCCCTCTGAGACCTCTCCACCACCATCCACACTGGGTTTCCCTAAACCCAAGTCAGTGGAGTCACTGTTAACAGACAAATTCGGTCCAGCCGGCACTGCAACAAGTGCCTCACACAACAAGCCACTGCCCTTTACCGGCAGAGCCTTCCCTTGAATGC
The DNA here is from genome assembly GCF_052426305.1 of Pelodiscus sinensis. NCBI lineage: Eukaryota > Metazoa > Chordata > Testudines > Trionychidae > Pelodiscus > Pelodiscus sinensis. The sequence goes on from NC_143080.1 coordinate 52,326, forward strand.
CTTTTCCAAGCAAGGCCCTGTCACCTCCCTCAGTCACTGCAAACAGCTTACTACCAGCACTGCCAGGACTCTCCTCCCTATGAGCTTCCTTAAGCAGCAGTCCACCCTTCCCTGGCTCTGCAGCAGCCTTGCCCTGTTGAGCCACAACCAACTCCTCCTGCAATTCCCTTATCTCCAGCCCCTCTGGTGGATTCACAAACAATCCCCTCTCAGGCACACAGACAGACTCACAAGATACAGGGTCAGAGGCACCTTCTCCCCCTTTGCAGCTCTCTAGATGGCTGTAAACTTCCACACCATCATTAGGCTCCAGAGTTAACAGTCCTTCATTCTCTCCTTGTGTCCGGGCTAAGGGGTCTCCCTGGTCCCACAGAGTCGCTCCCCCCTCTGCCAGCAACACAGCAGCAGCAGGCACAACATCGGGGTCCCCACTGTCTGGTCTCTGGGGTTCTGGCCAGACACTGCCTGGATCTACCCAAGTCACAGCATCCTCCTCCCCAGCAGACACACACTTAGAGACACCTCCTTTCTGGGCCTTCTTTGTATCCAGACCCAACTCTGGGACAACAGCCCTGCTCTCAGCCAACACAGGCTGTGGGGCACCTTCCTTAGACAAAGGAAGAAACTCTTCCCCACACACAGACAGGCAATCAGAGACAGTTTCTCCCTTGTCCCAACACCCCTGGTTAATTTCAGGCATACAGCTAGCCACTGGGACAGCTTCCTTCACTTCCGCATAGCTACTTCCACCAGCCATATTGCCAGCTTGCACACACTGTGCTTCTTCACACAAATCACTTTCAGCTTGTGCAGGTTCAATTTCACAAACCTCACCAGCCAACAACACCTCAACCAAAACTCCGCTGTGGCCAGCCACTCCAGACTGCCCCGGATCTGATTCCAGCCTCACCTCTGAGGCATAGAAATGGGCCCTCACCCACAGGCTCACTCCCTCCTGCACAGACACACAGCCATCTGCCACAGGCACACATGTAGAGACACTTTCCCCTTGGTTACAGGGAGACTGACCAGCTCCAGGAAACTTTCAATACCCACATGCACCCCCTACCCAAACCTCCCTGTTAGCTATAGGTAACACAAAAGGTTTGCATTCATACATGCTTTGGGGTTGGGTCATCACATCAGCTGGGTAAAATACGTCTGCCATATCATAAGCATACCACATACCCACAGAGTTACACATCGAACCTTCAGGAGGATACAGTCTCTCTTGTTCTTTTAGTCTCTTAAGCTGGAGGTCAAGTCTAGCATGTTCCTCCTTGGCTAGGGCCATCTTCTCTGCATGCTCTACCTCTTCCCTCCACTGTCTCTCAGCATATTCTGCCTTTTTCTCCTCAAGTTCCCGATCCATCTCCTTCTGTCTCTTAGCAATTTCTTCATCTGCCTTCTGCCTTCTTTCAGCAGCTTCCTTGACTCCCTTCTGATCTCTTTCATCCATATCTTGGCTAGTAACAACACTACCAGATCTAGTTTAGAGGCCCTTTTCCTAAAGGAAATGCCTCTCCCCAAGCACAAATCCTTCAGAGCACTTTTGCCCAGACTCTCATATAATCCCGGGATCATCGCAGCGGCTCTTTAACCAACCAAACTCTCAACACCAAAAATCAAATTTAGACAGCGTGGGGTCCTGATCCCAAAGCTCAATTGACCAAGATCTGTGGATCCTGCTGACTACGCCACTGTGATGGACCGGGCCGTGTCTGGGCACAGCTGAGGGCGTCCGCTCAGGGCGAATTGCTCAAATCCGGGGCTCCTTACAGCCCCCAGACTGGTGACCTCTCTAAACAGGCCACAAACCAGTCCCACAGAGCGCTTCAGCTGCCTGCCTGAAGCCTCACGAGCAAAACTCCTCCGACACCCCAGCATTATCCGTGCCCCAGATGGCCCCGGGCCTCAAACAGGTGGGGGGTCCTAGCACCCAATCCCACCTACCCCGAACAAGTTCTGTCCGGTTCCAGGAAACCAGCCACAGATCCCTGGTCAATTTATCCTTTGGACCTTACCCACAAATCACGCTGGGCCAATCCTTTAGAATCTATATCTAAAGGTTTATTATTACAAGAAAGAAAAGCCTGAGAGTAAGGTTATTAAAGTACAGTACGTTACATGCACCGAATCTCCCAGTCCTCGATGCAGGCTCTAGCAGAGATGTTACAGCTGCTGGTTTAAAAGTTCTTGTTGCACATCCTATCATCAGGATGGGTTCACAGGTCTTTCAGGCTCTTCGATCCCTGCAGTGCTGCCTCTGGGATGAAGTGCTGAGCTGAGAACAAAATGGCATCGACCACATGGCCTCTTTATACCTCCTTCCTGGCCTCTTCTTGTATGCAGCAGGTCACCTGGTCAGAGGCCAATCTCTGTGTTTCCTGCTGGCTGCTCTCAGGTGACAGCCCCCATTCTTTGGGTGTGTCCATAGCCCATTGAGAGCCATTGTTCCACAGGGCCTCAGTAATTAGCATGTCCACAGGCTCGGCCCTGCCCAATGCTTAACCACATGCAGGAAAATCTTCAGTGTCCATACAAGTACATGTTCATAATTGCACACACAGACATTATACAAACACAAGAACAGCATACATAGGATTATCAGATAATAAGCTTCTATTCAATACCTCCCATGGCCCTCTCCTATACCATTTTTGGGGCCAATACCCCCACCTATGGGTGCATCAGTGATCTGGCTGCTCCCCTCAAGATCCAGCAACGTGACACCACAGTTCTTTCCGGCTCTTCGATTCCTGCAATGCTGCCTCTGGGATGAAGTGCTGAGCTGAGTTCCAAGATGGAGTCCACCACATGGCCTATTTATCCCTCCTTCCTGGTCTCTTCTTGGCTGCAGCAGGTCACCAGGCAAGCGCCCTATCCCTGTGTTCCCTGCTGGCAGCCCTCAGGTGTTGGTCATCATTCCCCAGCTGTGTCCTTGGCCCATCGACTGCCATTGTCCCACAGGGCCTCGCTGCTTAGCATGTGCATAGGCCGGGCCCTGCCCAATGCTCGACCACATGCAGAGAGACTCCCAGTCTCCATACAGATCACAGACCCCTAAGTCCGCACACAGACATTATACAGTCACGTGACTAGTGTACATAGGATTAGCAGACAGTGAGCTTCTATTCAACACCCCACATGGCCCCTTTTATACCAGTTTTGGGGCCAACACCCCCACTTATGGGTGCAGCAGGGACCTGGCTGCTTCCTTCCAATTCAGTAATGTGACAGTCCCCCCAGTCCCCCTAAGTCCCCCCTAGCCCTCCAGTACCCCTAGTCCCCCCATTTCCCCCAGTCCCACTAAGTCCCCCCAGTCCCCCAGTCCCACTAAGTCCCCCCTACTCCCCCAGTACTCCTAGTCCCCCTAAGTCCTCCCAGTGCTCCTAATTCCCCCAAGTCCCCCTAACTCCCCCCAGTCCCCTAAATCCCCCTAACTCCCCCTAGTCCCCCAACCCCCTAGTCCCCCTAATCCCCCCACTCCCTCAATCTCCCCCATCCCCCCAAATCCCCCCTAACCTCCTAGTCCCCCCAATCCCCCCAGTCATCCCAGTCCTCCTAAGTCCACCCTAGTCCCCTAACCCCCTAGTCACCCTAAGTCCCTCCTAAGTCCCCACAAGTCCCCCCAGTCCTCCTAACCCCCTAAATCCTCCCTAGTCCCCCTAAGTCCCTAGTCCCCCCAAGTCCCCCCTAGTCCCCATACCTCCTAGTCTCCCCAAGTCCCTCATAGTCTCTCTAAACCCCTAGTCCCCCCAGACACCCTAAGTCCCCCTAGTCCCCCAAGTTCTCCTAACCCCTAGTCACCCCAGTCTCCCCTAATCCCCTCTAGTCCCCCCAGTTCCTCTATCCCCTAAGTCCCCCCTAGTCACACTAAGTCCCCCCTGATCCCCTAACCCCGTCCCCCCAAGTCCCCCCTTGTCCCCCCCAACCCTCCATTGTACCCCAGTCCCCCAAGTCCCCACTAGTCCCCCCAGTCCCCTAACCTCCTAGGGTATGTCTACACTACCCCGCTAGTTTGAACTAGCGGGGTAATGTAGGCATACCGCAATTGCAAATGAAGCCCGGGATTTGAATTTCCCGGGCTTCATTTGCATAAGCGGGGCGTCGCCATTTTTAAATCCCTGCTCGTTCAAACTAGGAAGCCTAGTTCGAACTACCTAGTTCGTGCCGCGTGTAGCCGCGCGGCACGCAGTTCGAATGAGCGGGGATTTAAAAATGGCGGTGCCCCGCTTATGCAAATGAAGCCCGGGAAATTCAAATCGAACTAGCGGGGTAGTGTAAACATACCCCTAGTCCCTCTAAGTCCCCACTAGTCCCCCCAGTCCCCTAACCCGTCTAGTCCCCCCTAAATCCCCCCTAGTACCCTAACCCCCTAAGTCCCCTCAGTCCCCCCAAAGTCCCCTAACCCCCTAGTCCCCTCTAGTCCCCTAACACCCAAGTCCCCCCAGTCCTCCCAGTTCCCCCAAGTCCCCCCTAGTCCCCTAATGCCCTAGTCTCCCTAAGTACTCCCTAGTCCCCCCAGTCCACCCTAGTCCCCTAACCCCCTAGAACTCCCAAGACCCCCTAGTCCCCCCAAGTTCCCCCTAGTATCCTAACCCCCTAATCCTCCCAAGTCTCCTAACCCCCTAGTCCCCTCTATTCCCCCCAGGCTCCTAACCCCCTAGTCCTATCAAGTCCACCTAACCCCCTAGTCCCCCTAAATCCACCCTAGTCCCCTAACCCCCTAGTTCCCCTAAGTCCCCCCTAGTCCCCCTAAGTCTCCCTAACCCCCTAGTCTCCCTAAATCCCCCTAGTCCTCCTAACCTCCTAGTCCCCCTCCTAACCTCCTAGTCCCCCTAAGTCCCCCCTAGTCCCCTAACCCCTAAATTGCCCCTAGCTCTGCATGTCTCCTAACCCCCTATTCCCCCTAAGTCCCAGCTAGTCCCTAACCCCTAAATCCCCCCATGTCCCCTTAAATCCCACCTAGTCCCACCTAATCCCTCCAAATCCCCCCAAGTCTCCTAACCCCCTAGTCCCCCCAAGTCCCTCCTAGTCCCCCCTAGGGTCCTAATCCCCTAGTCTCCCCAAGTTCCCCTAACCCCTAGTCCCCCTAAGACCCCCTCCAGTCCAATAACCACCTAGTCCCCCTAAATACCCCTAACCCCCTAGTCCCCCCAGTCCTCCTAACCCCCTAGTACCCCTTAGTCATCCCAAACCCCTAGTCCCCCTAAGTCCCCCCTAGTCCCCTAAACCCCTAAATTCCCCCTAGCCCTCCATGTCCCCTAACCCCCTAGTCCCCCTAAATCCCCGTTAGTCCCCTTATCCCCTAAATTCCCCCTAGCCCCCTAACCCCGTAGTCCCCCTAAGTCCCCCTAGTCCTCCTAAATCCCCCCAGTCCCTCTAGTCCCCCGAACCCCCTAATCCCCCCCTAGTCCCAGCTAATCCCCCCAAGTTCCCCCAAGTCTCCTAACCCCATAGTCCCCCCAAGTACCCCTAAATTCTCCCTTGTACCCTCTAATCCCCCCAGTCCCCTAACCCCTAGTCTCCCTAAGTCCCCCTAGTCCAATAACCACCTAGTCCCCCTAAATCCCCCTAACCTCCTAATCCCCCTAGTTCCCTAACCCCCTAGTCCCCCTAAGTCCACCCTAGTCCCCCCATATTCCCCCTAGTCCCCTAAGCCCCTAAATCCCCCCTGGTTCCCCTAGTCCCCCTAATTCCCCCATAGTCCCCTAACCCCCTAGTCCCCCCATGTCCTCCCCCTTGTCCCCCTAGTCCCGTGACCTCCTAAATCCCCCCTACTCCCCTTAAGTCCCCCCTTGTCCCCTAACCCCCTAAGTTCCCCCTAGCCACCCTAGTCTCCTAACACCCTAGTCCCCTTAAGTCCCCCCTAGTCCTCCTAACCTCCTAGTCTCCCCTAGTCCCCACTAGTCCCCCTAACACCCTAGTCCTCCCAAGTCCCCCGTAGTCACCCCTTGTCCCCTAACCCCCTAGTCCCCCAAGTTCCCCCTAGCCCCCCAGTCCCCTAACCCCCTAAGTGCCCCCTAGTCCCTCAGTCTCCCCTAACCCCTAGTCCCCATAAATCCCCCCTAGTCCCCTAACCTCCTAATCTCCTGGGATTCCTGGTACAGGGATCCCCACTCCCACAGGAATCTCTCCTGGCAGCCTCTCTCCTAGGCCTGAGCTGCACCCAGGCCAGCCCAGTCCCTCAGCATCTGTAAGGAGGGGTCTGCCTGCACCTCCACCTGGAATTCGGCAGCTGGGGAAGGGATCTGTTCCCAGTCCTTGCCTAGGTCTGGAGTCCCAACCTGGCCGGACCCCATGTCCACTGGGATGAGGTCCTGAGCCCCCTGCAGGGAGCCCTCCCCTGAGTCAGGGCTGCCAGCCCCTCGCTGGCTCTGGCTACGGGTGGTGACCAGGGTCCTGTGGGGTACATCTGGCCACTCCTCTAGGTCACCCTCCCATCAGTACCTCCGTGGGCAAGTGCTGGTGCACCCCCACTTTCTTGGAGCCCTCCTTAGCCCCCCATTTCAGATGCACCCAGGCTACAGGCACCTTAAACGGGGTCCTGTCTATGCCCCTCAGGGTCAGCGGAGTGTTAGGTACCATGTGGTCGGGGGCTACTACCTAGGGCCGGACCAGCGTTACCTCCGTACCTGTGTCCCAGTAGCCCATCACCTCCCTGCCATCCATCTCCAGGGGCACGAGGCTCTCGCTCCACAGGGGCCACCCTACCCCCACCCGGTACATGGAGAAATCCGCCCCTCGAGGGTCAGATCTCCCAGGGGAGGTGCACTGAGCATCCTCCCCCACGTTCTGAGCTGAGGTTTGCCTGCTGGCCTCTGCCTCTTGGGCAACCTGCCCTTCCCCCTGCTCCAGCCAGTTAACCCTGGAAAATCCCAGGTCCTGGGACCTGTCCTGGTGCCTAGTGCACAGAGCCGTTTTGTGGCCTTTTTGACCACAGCGAAGGCAAGTTAGGTCCTGTGGGCCCTTTTGGGCCAGCTCTGCCTGGGCCCTGCCTGGTCCCATCGCTCAGCCGAGAACCGGTTTCTGTGTGATTCTCTTTCTCTCCAGGACTCCCGTTCACCCCCAGACCGGCTCTCTGTGAACTCATCTGCCAGCCTTCCAGCCTCCTGGGGGTTCTCTGGTCTTCAGTCCTTGAGCCAAGCCTCAGGGTGGGTGTGCACGCTTCACAGAACTGCTCCAGGATCATCTGCTTGAGCAGGTCCTCTGCGGTTTGGGCTCCGACCCCAAACACCATATTGCACAGGCGGGAGGCCAAATCTACATACGTCTCCCATGGCTCTTTCTGCACCCCTCCCCTGGAACTTCTTCCTGTACGTCTCGGGAGTCAGCCCTAACTTGTGCAGCAGGGCCTCTGTCACATTACTGAATTGGAGGGAAGCAGCCAGATCGCTGCTGCACCCCTAGGTGGGGGTGTTGGCCCCAGAAATTGGTATAAAAGGGAGCCATGTGGGGTATTGAATGGGAGCTTATCGTTTGTTGATCTTATGTACGCTATTTATGTGAGTATATAATGTCTATGTGTGTAGGTAGGAATCTGTAATCTGTGTGGAAGCTGAATATTTCTCTGAATGTGGTTAAGTATTGCTATGGACAGGCTGAGTAGCGAAGCCCTGTGGAACAATGGCTCTCAATGGGCTATGGACACACCCAAAGAATGGAGTTTGTCACCTAAGAGCAGCCAGCAGGGAACATAGAGATTGGCCTCTGTCCAGGTGACTTGCTGCATACAAGAAGAGGCCAGGAAGGAGGTATAAAGAGGCCATGTGGTCGATGCCATTTTGTTCTCAGCTCAGCACTTCATCCCAGAGGCAGCATTGCAGGGATCGAAGAGCCTGGAAGACCTGTGAACCCATCCTGATGATAGGATGTGCAATAAGAACTCTTAAATCGGCAGCTGTAACATCTCTGCTAGAGCCTGCATCGAGGACTGGGAGATTCGGTGCATGTAACGTACTGTACTTTAATAACCTTACTCTCAGGCTTTTCTTTCTTGTAATAATAAACCTTTAGATATAGATTCTAAAGGATTGGCCCAGCGTGATTTGTGGGTAAGATCCGGGGGGTAAATTGACCAGGGATCTGTGGCTGGTTTCTTGGAACCGGACAGAACTTGTTCGGGGTAGGTGGGATTGGGTGCTAGGACCCCCCACCTGTGTATGAGGCCCGGGGCCATCTGGGGCACGGATATTGCTGGGGTGTCAGAGGGGTTTTGCTCGTGAGGCTTCAGGCAGGCAGCTGAAGTGCTCTGTGGGACTGGTTTGTGGCCTGTTTGGAGAGGTCACCAGTCGGGAACTGTAAGGAGCCCTGGATTTGAGCAATTCACCCTGAGCAGACACCCTCAGCTGTGCCCAGACACGGCCCGGTCCGTCACAGCCTCTTTGACCCATTCACCTGGCTGTAGATTCTCCAGCTGGTTGAGCACCCCTGAAGCTTCCTGATTCAGCACGGGGATGAGCTCTTGAAGGCAGTCAGCTGGGGGGGATCTGGTGCAGTTCGCAGGACCGCTCAAAGGAGCCGAGGAACCGTCCATGTCCCCCACGTCTTTACATTGGGCCAACATGAAGTTCTCCAAGCGTCTAGCTGCCCCAGGCCTCCAGGGGTCCTCCTCCCTCACTGCAGCCATGGCCCCTCGGCAGGAGGACTCACCACTCGCTCGGCGGGGAATCTGTCCAAAATGTGCCAAGGATTCCAGGGCAGGAAAGGCAGCTCCAGTCCCCTCCCTGGGCCACTTCCTATATGGTCCGGCGGGGTAGAGTCCCAGATGCTCATCGGGACCACTACTTTCCTGGAGCTAGCTTTTCCCTCGTCAATGGCCAGGGAGACATCCCAACTGGCACTCGGGTCTCTGCTGTCTTCTCTCTTCTCGGCTGGCTGATGCTTGTCAGGAGCTCCCTTCCGAGGTCCTTCCTCGCCAGCAGTCAGCCCAGATTAAGCCTCCTCCCAGGCTTTTATATCTGGTCTGCAGTCTGAGCATGCCCAGCAGAGTTGTGAGGGCGGGGCTTCTTCAGCCAGGTGGGACTGATTAGACTCAGCCGTCAGTGCAGGGCTGATACCCTCCGTCACACGTGTGTTGTCATCCAAGTCACATTGGTACCACATGTGCTTTAGGTTTATGTCTGTGCTGAGCAGAGCTCAAATATATGGTTTGCTTTTTTAGGAAGTGGGTATCTTGTCATTTACATAACAGCAGATAGAAAAAACTTCTCAAATTAGTCTGTTCTACAAATACATGACAATATGTTGATGTATTATATGCCAGTGTTTCTCAACCTTTTTTTTATAAAGTACCCCTTTAAAAACATTATAAATAACCCCAGCACCTACAGTTTTCAGACACGTTTTCTATGATTGCAACACATTTGTTTAAACAACTTAGTGGTAGCCAGGTGGGAAATAACATTTTTGGGTGTAAAAGTACAAAAATAATAAAACCCTGTCAAACTTAAAACAAAAATTCAGTTCTCTCCAAATTTCACTGGCTGAAAAACAGTTATATGCTACAAACAAGCACTTATCACGTGACTAGACTTTAGCTTTCATTAATGGCAAAAAAAAGTACAGGAATGTGCAAAAAAATTGATCGCCTGGAGCTAAAAGTTTCCCAAACTTTCCAAAACAGCACCATTTTGCATACATTGTTGTATAACCAATTGTATTTAGAAAATCTTCTACCAATTTTGGTCAAAATTAGACTATGTGTCTGAGTTAGGACCCTTTTTGTGATTTTAGGATTTTTCCCAAAGTTGATGCCTGATCCCATTTAAACTTTGTATGCTCTAGAAAACAGCACCACTTCCAGAATCTGCCACCAAAGTTATGAGCAAAATGGTTCTGGGCTGGTAGACTAATCATGGCAAGAGCCAGAGTTTCACAGCACAGAGCTCTCTCTGGAAAGTGGAGGCAATAACAAGAGCCACTGCCAAAGTATTACTTTCCTTTGTTTTGGGAGGCAAAGCAGCATTGCTTTTATAAATGCTGAGGTGCAAGAGGTTTTCTTCCCAGTTGGCCAGGAAGTGCTTCTGGAAAGATTTAGACTCGTATAAAAAGGGTAAACTCCAAACAGTTTGAGACATGATGCACCGTGGTTTTTCTAGGTAAAGGTCTATTGTGCAGGACTAATCACGAGGCTATTTAATTTTGGCAAGGGCTGCTGCTCTCCTCTCGGTGTTCTGGAATAAGGCTCGGCTCAAACTCTTTACCTCCACGTGGGAGAATTCAGCTGTATTACCCGATAGGGTGACTGTGTATATTAATTACCTACCAATTAGCCTAATTAAATTATTAAGAAGATTAAGGTGCGACTCCAAACTCTATATCTATCACCGGTTTTTGTCCTTTACTCTTAGATATGGCGCATAAATAAAAACTGAACAATTTGGATAAGGTTTATAACAACTAGACTACAATATATTGTAAACAAGCAAGGGGGCAGTCCCCTCAAATACTTTATAACTTTACCAGTCTAACGGCGCTGAGGCGATGGTTGTGCTGCTGGCGACCTCAATCTGTCGGCTAATTGAAAGCCTCGGGAGAAGAACAGCCAGGAGTCCCTCGATGGACGATGGCGCCAACGCTGGCAACCTCGAGCCGTTGGCTAGTTGAAAGCCTCAGGAGAGAGAAGCCAGGAGGTCCCTCGAAGTGCTGGAGTCGGGAGTGATGTGTTCCCCTTCTGGGAAGACCTTCGGCCTCTTCCTGCACTTCAGAGCAGCTGGAACGGCGATGGATGCTAGACTCTAAACTAACGTATCCTACACTTATCTTAAAATAATACCCTAACTAACTCGCGACGCACCCGCCAAACAGGCACAATGATGGCTGACATGCTGTGACCGACGCTGCCTAATGGACAGGCTCGATGACGAGATCTAATCTATCTAAAATCTAAACTATCTAATCTAAACCTAGTTAAGTAAGATTATCAGAATATAATACCAACCCTTCTGCTTGGCTTAACTTGCAGATGATGCTAAACCTCACTCATACAACCCGGGACAAGACGCTAGACCACACACATACACCCTCTCATGCATGCACTAGTCTAACCTACATCTAACCCGACGCTCCGATGCAACAACAAAACGGGCGTTGCTCAGGCCTTTATAGGTTTGACTCATGCATATGCATGAGGGTTCTGGTTTGAAGTGATTGGTCTGAACAAGATGCTCTTTTGCATAGCTTTAAAATGATTGGTTGTGAAATCTTTTTCTTTTTTTGTGAAAATTTCAGATACTTTGGAAACCTGAAATTTTGAATAAACATATAATTCTTCATGCAATTTGAAAAAATTGACATATTTATTGATATAAAAATAATATACATTTTGTGATTTTATTTGGGAATAAACAAATAAAAACCAAAATATCAACAAAATAGTCCCCTCCTTTCCCCAGAGCCAGGCACCCCCATGCCACCATTCTAATCCAATCCCCCTCAACTACGCCAGAGCACCACCCCTCCCACTCTAACTTATTGCTTTAAGTGCTTTCAAAAACGTGAGAGCGACTCTCCAGTTGTGTGTTACTTTGATTTAAATATATTTCTGCATGTTATTTTAACAGGCAAGTTAATCTCTTACATTCATAATTATGATGTAGTTTATTGCTATGCGATAGTATGAAAAACAACTAGGTTAACTAGTAAGTAACTCGGCATTTAGGAATCATTACAGATTGCTTAAAATACATTTGATATGCTCAAAATCTTTTTACAATTAATTAAAGCAATGCGTTACTCATTTGCTGTGACAGTGGTTTTAAATCCTTGATTGAAATATAATGATGAAATTCATATTTAGGTTGTAACGTTTTTTTCTTTTGGGTTTTATAAAACGTACATATTTTACGCATTTCACATTTTTAATGTAAAAGACTTGAATCTAATGAGAATGGGATACAAAAGATTAAAGAGAAAAAAATAATTAAACAGAATGTAAACCACAAAAACTTTATAATTTATATGTGTCTAGTTAGTACAATAAGTAATTGTGATTAAATGATAAATATCCTAAAAGGTGGATTATTTATAAATCTTAGATATGTCTGGAAGAAAGTTGAGTGGTGCTCAGTGCAGGAAAAGACTAGCAGAAGAAAAGGAAGAAACCAGTAAATCCAGTAAATTATTGGAATGTTTTTTGAAAAAAGCAAAATACGATCAAGATAATTCTGCTATGATCTACTAATTGATCCAAGGATCTGTGGCTATTAGTAGCATTTGTGATTTTTTTCTTATGTTCTTATTTTTTGGCTGACTTAGAAATAATAACAGATCCACAGTAACAAATGATTTCGGGGGGATGCAAATTTGGCCTTTGCTCCCGGGCGCAAAACATCCTCGCTACACCTCTGCCTGCTCCAGCAGCCTCAAATGTAGCTGACTCCCAGCATGCTATCTGCACAGTAAATGGCCATATGCACAAAGCAACCTGCTGTTGGGGATTTTCACTATAGAAAGAATTCTTGTGCATATTAGAAGATGCCTACCGATCTATTATTTCTTGGAGACTGGCCTGTAGGATCATCATCAGCTCTTTGAACATCATCCATTTCTGCATTTCTGTAGACTGGAACTTACTCTTGGTATTTCTTATTTGTTTTCTTTGGGTAATGGAGTTAACACTAGAGGTCCTTCTTCCAGCATGGCCCTGCATAGGACGTTCAAGCTACGTCCTAGAATTGCACAGATGGGGAGCAAATGAACAGTTAAGTGTTTTCTGGTGCTTAGAGCAGAAAGGGACATGAAAGGAACAGAAAGCTTTGTGAAGGTGATAAATCAGCCATCTGAACTGTACTTAACATACCATGAAATACACTAGGTTTCATCAGCTTCCTCATTTGCCACTCTCCCTAGACCAAAAAGACTTATTTATGAATGTGTGCATTTGAACAAGTTCTTGGAAGCAAGCATAGATACTGTGCTGAGCAGATGCCAAGAGCACATGTGTCTCGCTGGAATACAGAACATCTTACTGAGAAGCAAGGAGCATTATTATATAGGCTTGGGCACTCTAGAGAGAAGTCGCTCAGACTATGCCTCCTTAACCTGTAAGCTTTAAGGTTATTGGCGTGCACAGACTTAGCAGTTGTCCTGTAGAGAAGCTCACACATAGAAGTGCTGTAATTACTGGACTCATTCAGGGATGTAAAATCCTATTTAGTTAGTTCACCATTTCACATTGGCTGCGTCTAGACTGGCAAGTTTTTCCGCAAAAGCAGCTGCTTTTGCGGAAAAACTTTCCAGCTGTCTACATTGGCCGCTTGAATTTCCGCAAGAACACTGACGATCTCATCTAAGATTGTCAGTGTTCTTGAGGAAATACTATGCTGCTCCCCTTTGGGCAAAAGCCCTCTGGCGCAAATGCTTTTGCGCAAGAGGGCCTGTGTAGACAACGTGGTATTGTTTTGCGAAAAAAAGCCCCGATTGCGAAAATGGCGATTGAGGCTTTCTTGAGCAAAACCGCGTCTAGATTGGCACGGACGCTTTTCCGCAAAAAGTGCTTTTGCGGAAAAGCGTCCGTGCCAATCTAGATGCTCTTTTCCGCAAATGCTTTTAACGGAAAAATTTTTCCGTTAAAAGCATTTGTGGAAAATCATGCCAGTCTAGACGCAGCCATTATGTTTAGCCAATTAACTGCTTAAACTGAGGCAGGTGAGGGCTGTTTCCGGCATGTGTAGGGCTGCCAGCTCCCAGCCTGCATCCATAGTCTAATTTTCTGCAGGGAGACTGGAGCACAGATCACAGCTGGATCTGATGGATCAACACATTTCTTTCCTTTGGTATGAAATGGTATTTCCTTTCAACAAATTAAACGTGCTCATTTTACTTCTTGTCCCAGCATAACCTAGCAATCACTTCACAGACACTGTCTAGGGAAATAGAACACAATTTGCAATGGAGATCATGTACTCATTTTAGTCTGTGGAGTCTAGCTAGGATGCAGACAGATTCATGCACAGCTCCCACACTCTGGTGGGGTTCCCAGGTTCCCAGCCACTGAGCAGGACTACCAGGCTGGCTGTCTCCCCCAGTCTACATGAGTTGGGAAGCCCCAGGAGCCAGCTGGCCTGGGAACTTGGAAGGCCGGGGTCCCCAGAGCCAGCAGACCCTGAGATACCTGAATAGCTGGTATGATTCATATCAGATTAACAGCTGCTATTCTGTAGTGGGCAGCAGTGAAATCGGCATGATTTATGTCCATTTCATTGAGCAGCTGCTGGAAATCTCAGAAGTACATTTCATTTTGGAATCCATGTGTTTCTGATGTTTCTGCAAGAACAAAAATTCCTGTTCCCTAGTTTGCCAGAAATTTCAGAATAATTAAATCTGCTCTACACAAGACTCAGAGAACCTTTGCAAACACCTTTCAAACTCCATCCTCATAGTATGCTCTACTAAGTCCTAAAGGCACCACTCTCAATTTAATACTGAAAGATAAAATCTGCCTACTCCACTATGCAAATAGGAATTTGAACATTGTCTTCAACGGTACTAGGATTTCGCTCAGTTGGCGTGTGTGGTCTTGGTCGGTTCTGGATGATGGAAGCTTGAAGCATTTCTGTTGTTACACTGGATTCTAGATAAGCAAGTTCCTTATTTATAACGTTTGATCCTTGATATCTAGGTAGAGTACCTAGATTCATCCCTTACCTCTAAGGCCGTAACTCTATTCATCTCACTGAGCACTGCATTCAGTAAGGTCCCCATGGCCTTGCAGTAGACGTTGACTGGAAGCACATCTTACCATACTTTGCCAAGTCTCGTGAGGTGGTGCAGTAGCTGGAAGATAACTCCATCTTAGCCAGAATCATAAACAAAGATAGACACTAAAGATGATAGGGCAGTTGTAAACTAATTTTCCAAAGCAGGGTGAGGTATCAGATTAAGAAAAAAAATAGTATTTTGGGCTTGGATCTAGAGGTGGCTAAAACAAACAAACAAACAAACAAACAAACAAATACAACTCACACAGCTATTTTCCCTTAAATTGATCAAACAAAATGATTTTTTTTAAAGTTTACCAAGATCTAATTTTTTAAAGAAAGCAATTCAAAATAAAAAAAAACAACCCCTTTCATGTTGAAGTGAATGCAATGCAAATGAACATTTTTCAGTTTGTATAAAAGAGAAAGAAAGCAGGAAGAAACAAACCTCAAATGAAAACAAATTATTTCAGTTCCATTATAATTCTAAGCATGACATCTGTACTAATTCTTACTGCTTCTACCAATCCATTATGATAGAATCTGTACTGCCCTTTGGCTGGCACCACTTACCTGTCGTGTTTCTTTCTTTGCTGCAGAATAATTTTCCTCATTGTCCATATTGGAAACATTCCTTGCGTTTGACAGTCTCTCTGGGAGCTCTTCTTTCTGCACACACATCTGGACCAAAAAACACTCCATCCCTGGAGAAGCAAATGAGAGGAGGAAGAAACCATTTATTCCACAGCCTCAGATGATGTAAGCAGTATATCTGATGTGCCTGTTGAGAGACATTCAGCCCTGGAACATGAACCTGCCATAATCCTAGGATCCATTTTTAAAAGACTAGCACATTCTCATTAAAGGGGAAGAGGAAGGCCAAAGAATAGTTGGAGAAGAGACTTGGATGTGAATGTGAGGAAAATGGGCAAAAGCTGGAGAGAATTAGAGAAGGTGGCACAAGACAGAGAGGCTTGGAAAGAAATTGTTGATGGCCTATGCTCCCCTTGGAGCTAAGGGCAAAGAAGATGCCATTCATCTTGCCCAGCCCCACAGAACAGGTACATGGTACCATTCTGCCAGGCATATATCATCTGGCACACAGCCAGGGAAGATGAAACGGCACCTGTAACCCCCTCATCCATCAATATATGAGATCTCGCACACTTCTGATTCCTAAAAATGACTTGAAAATCTGAGCAGCGGCCATAACCAGGGCACGACAAATACATTTGCCTGCGGTGAGTAGCTACTGTGCTCCGCGGAGCCCTGAGACATCTCTAGGGGCTCCACATAGGGTTGCCAAGTCTCTGGCAGGGGCAGGGAGAGTGGCTGGGAGGCAAGGCATGGTCAGCGCTGGGAGCTCTGGCTGCATGTGAGGAGGACTCATAGACTTTAAGGTCAGAAGGGACCATTATGATCATCTAGTCTGACCCCCTGCACAGTGCAGGCCACAGAATCTCACCCACCCCTCTTAGAATAATCCTCTCACCTAGATCTCAGATATTGAAGCCTTCAAATACTTTGAAGACCCCAAGATGCAGAGAATCCTCCAGCTGTGATCTGTACCCCATGCTACAGAGGAAGACGAAAAACTTCCAGGGCCTCTGCCAATCTACCCTGGAGGAACATTCCTTCCCGACCCCAAATATGGCGATCAGCTAAACCCTGAGCATGTGGGCAAGACCCACCAGCCAGACACCCAGAAAGTTCTCTATAGTAACTCCTATCATCCCTCCATTGACCTATTTCCCACTGATAATGAATGGTCAATTAGTTACCAAGATCATGTTATCTCATCAAACCATCCCCTTATCATAGAATCATAGAACTGGAAGAGACCTCAGAAGGTCATCAAGTCCAGCCCCCTGCTCTAGGCAGGACCAATCCCATCTAAATCAACCCAGCCAGGGCTTTGTCAAGCTGGAACTTAAACACCTCTAGGGATGGAGACTCCACTACTTCCCTAGGTAACCCATCCCAGTGCTTTACCACCCTCCTAGTGAAATAGTTTTTCCTAATATCCAACCTGGACCTCTCCAACTACAACTTGAGACCATTGCTCCTTGTTCTGCCATCTGTCACTACTGAGAAGAGCCTCTCTCCATCCTCTTTGGAACCTCCCTTCAGGAAGTTGAAGGCTGCTATCAAATCCCCCCTCACTCTTCGCTTCTCCAGACTAAACAGACCCAACTCCCTCAGCCTCTCCTCATAAGTCATATGCTCCAGCCTCCTAATCATTTGGTTGCCCTCCGCTGGACCCTCTCCAATGCGTCCACATCCTTTTTGTAGTGGGGGGCCCAGAACTGGACACAATACTCCAGATGTGGCCTCACCAATGCCAAATAAAGGGGAATAATGACATCTCTGGATCTGCTGGCAATGCTCCTCTTAATGCAACCTAATATGCCATTAGCCTTCTTGGCTACAAGGGCACACTGTTGACTCATATCCAGCTTCTCATCCACTATAACCCCCAGGTCCTTTTCTGCAGAACTACTACTTAGCTGGTTGGTCCCCAGCTTGTAACTATGCTTGGGATTCTTCCATCCCAAGTGCAGGACTCTACACTTGTCCTTGTTGAACCTCATCAGATTTCTTGTGGCCCAATCCTCCAATTTGTCTAAGTCACTCTGGACCCTATCTCTGCCCTCTAGCGTATCTACCTCTCCCCCTAGCTTAGTATCATCTGCAAACTTGCTGAGGGTGCAATCCATCCCCTCATCCAGGTCATTAATAAAGATATTGAACAAAATCGGTCCCAGAACCGAACCTTGGGGCACTCCGCTAGAAACCAACCGCCATCCTGACATCGAGCCGTTGATCACTACCCGCTGGGCCCGGCCTTCTAGCCATCTTTCTATCCATCTTACTGTCCATTTATCCAATCCACATTCCCTTAACTTGCTGGCAAGAATATTGTGGGAGACCGTATCAAAAGCCTTGCTAAAGTCAAGGTATATAACATCCACTGACTTTCCCATGTCCACCAAGCCAGTTACCTCATCAGAGAAGCTAATCAGATTGGTCAGGCACGACTTGCCCTTTGTGAATCTATGCTGACTATTCCTAATCACTTTCCTCTCATCCAAGTGTCTCAAAGTGGATTCCTTAAGGATCCCTTCCATGATTTTTCCAGGAACCGAGGTAAGACTCACCGGCATATAGTTCCCTGGATTGTCCTTCTTCCCTTTTTTGAAGATGGGCACTACATTTGCCTTTTTCCAATCATCCGGGATTTCTCCCGATCTCCACGACTTTTCAAAGATAATGGCCAAAGGCTCCTCAATGACATTTGCCAACTTCCTCAGTACCCTCAGGTGCATTAAGTCCGGACCCATGGATTTGTGTACGTTTAGCTTTTCTAAGCAGTTCCTAATCTGTTCTTTACCCACCACGGGCTGTCCATCTTCATCCCATCTTGCATCACTTAGAGCAGAAGTCCAGGAGCCGACCTTGTCCGTGAATACAGAGGCAAAGAACGCATTGAGTACTTCAGCTTTCCCCACATCATCTGTCACCAGGTTACCTCCTTCATCTATTAGGGGCTGCACATCCTCTCTGATCACCTTCTTCTTGTTAACATGCCTGTAGAAACCTTTCTTGTTATCCTTTACATCCTTAGCCAGTCGCAATTCCATTTGCGCTTTCACCTTCCTGATAACCCCCCGGCATTCTCGAGCTATACCTTTAAACTCCTCCCTGGTCATTTGTCCAAGTTTCCACTCTTTGTAAGCTTCCTTTTTGTGCTTAAGTTCACCAAGGATTTTCCCTGTAGGCCAGTCTGGTCTCCTACCATGTTTGCCTCTCTTGCTACGCGTCGGGATGGCTTCTTTCTGTGCCTTCAATAAGGCTTCTTTAAAATACTGCCAGCTGTCCTGGACTCCTTTCCCCTTAATGTTAACATCCCAGGGGATTCTGCCCATCAGCTCTCTGAGGGAGTCAAAATCTGCTTTTCTGAAGTCCAAGGTGTGTATTTCACTACTCTCTTTTCTTCCTTTGGTCAGGATCCTGAAATCTACCATCTCATGATCACTGCTTCCCAGGTTGTCACCCACCTCTACTTCCCCTATTAGTTCCTCCCTGTTTGTGAGCAGAAGGTCAAGCTGCCCGAGGAGGGGCAGCCCGGTCCGTGCTCCTGCGCGCTGGTCAAGCGCGTGGTGAGCCGCAGCTGGACTGACTCGGTTCGCCGTGATCGTGCGCCCTGGGAGCTGCACTGCCCGGGTGAGTCCTGTTCCCTGCTGGCCAATTCACTCCTCCCCACCAGGGGCGGACTGGCCTGGCGGGATACTGGAAATTTCCCGATGGGCTGTCAGCCTAAGGGCCGACTGGCAGCTGCTTGAGGAGGGAGAAACCCGGCAAGCCGCTCCTGGGAGCGACTGCCGGAGTGCTGGCTCTGCACGGCCCTTTCTTCCTCCCACCCATCCCCACTCCAGAGATGTAATGAAGGACGGAGGGGTAGTTGCCCCCACCCTCCAGGTGCCACGCTAAGGGGGGGGTGTTGGGCTGGGCAGGGGTGGATACTCTTTAAAAGTTAAATGACAGATATTTGGGCAATAATCGTTGTGAAGTATCTGCTGCCTGCTCCATATTCAATACTGTTTCGTGGCCAACCGGTAGCGATTTAAGAAATTATGGTGATTCTGAGATTAAGATGCTCACTCACCATTTTCATCATTTGATATCTAAAGATTCGCTTGAGAATGTTACAGAAGCTATTCTTAATGAATGGTATGAAGTTAAAGTGTTATGTAAGCATTTGAAGCTAGAGGATATTCTAAAATCAACAGAATCGCACAGAGAAAGATTTCTGTTTTTTGTTAAGTTGATATCTATAATAGCAGTCCTTCCAACTTCAACAGCATCATGGGAAAGGGGTTTTAGCGTCTTGTATTTCATTAAATCCAAAAACCAGGTCTACACTACAGAGTTCTAGTTTAGATAACATAATCTAAACGCAGCCCAAATGTTTTGACACTCATGGTAAAACAATGGAGGAATTCTTGTGAGCCCATGCTTTGCCCACAGTATACAGGCAGTCCCCGACTTACGTGGATCCGACTTACGTCGGATCCCTAGATACGAACGGGGTGAGGCAACTCCCGCACATGCGCAGCAGCATTCCCGGGGCTCGCTCACCTGGGTCCTAGGATCCTCCTCCTCCTCGGGCTGGCTCCGACTGGGGTCCCGCAGAGCTGCCGGGCAGAGGAAAAGTGCCTCCCCACGCCCGCTGCCCCCCCCCCCCATCCCCCTGCCAGCAACAGGCTGCCCCCTCCCCTGAGCAACAGGCTGCCGAACAGCAGACAAAAGCAGCCTCTCTGCCCCTCCTCCCCTCTATACATGCCAGGCTCCCGGAGCGCAGCAGCGTCCCCGGGGCTCGCTCACCTGGGTCCTAGAATCCACCTCCTCCTCCTCTTCGGCCGGCTCCAACTGGCCTCTGCCTGCAGCAGCTGGCCACAGGGACAGGGATCCCGCAGAGCTGCCGGGCAGAGGAAAAGTGCCTCCCCACGATCGCTGCCCTCCCCCCCGCGGCCTCGCATCCTGCACGCCTCCCCCCCTCCCCCCCTGCCAGCAACAGGCTGCCCCCTCCCCTGAGCAACAGGCTGCCAAACAGCAGACAAAAGCAGCCTCTCCGCCCCTCCTCCCCCTATACATGCTGGGCTCCCTGGGCAAACAAAGACTCCACCAAAACAAACAAAGTGCTGGCCTCATTGTGTTAGCAAAAAAAGGACCCTCCTCCTAGAACCCTGGGTGGTGTGTGGAAATAAAGCTATTAGCTCAAAGCATGGTGCAGAGCTGTTTGGTATTTGATGAGTTACTCCTTTAGTCCTGAGTTTGTCACAGGGACAGAAATAGATGTGAAATCTTCTGAACAGGGGAACAGACAGCAAAACAAACATTAGAGGGGAGTTAACCTTTCCCTATGCTATCCAAAACTAAAAAAAATGTTTGGCTAGAGTTTCCCCTACAATATGTACCAGTTCCGACTTACATACAAATTCAACTTAAGAACAAACCTACAGTCCCTATCTTGTACGTAACCCGGGGACTGCCTGTAAATAAAAAAAACCCAATATCTTCTCCACTAAACATCCTAATGAGATACTGCAAATGGTGAACTGAATTCAACAGCTCCTGATATGAACAGGTATCAACCTAGTTTTTCATATTTGAGATGGGTTACCAGGAACCATACATGACAATATGAAATCTTTCTACTCTCAAGTCAGCATATTCACAAAGCACCTATAATTTTGATCCAGGCATTTATTGGATAGTGAAAGAGAAAGGAGGGGAATTAGTGTAGATAAATGTTCAAATTAAAAAAAAAATCCGGAAGGAATTAGGACTGGGCTCCTACATCTCACATTCAGAACTGACTAGGACACTTATGACCAGATTATCAAAGATGTGTAAAGATCAGATAGATATCCTTGAAGATCCGAGTTGGCAACTGTCTCTTTAGGAGCTTAATTACCTTTGAAAATCTGAGCTTAGATTTCCAAGTCCAATTTTCGAAAGTGACTTTAGTCACTCAAGTGCTTTTGAAAATTTTAACTGGGGGCTTAAAAAGACAAAACTAGACAAAAGGCAGGAGATCTGGGATTACTTTTAAAAACATGTGACATCTATTTTTAACTAAATTTCATATTATTTTTCTCCCAGGGGCAACTGACCTCTTAGGCCCCCTCACTATGCCACGCCCCCCACACCCCCGCAGATCTATCATCTTATGCATGTGCAAGATCTATGAGAGCCGTCCCATGACTCTTCAGTTAGTATCTGTGGTGCCTGCTTCTGGGTGGTGTTTCCTCAACTCCCATCCCCTTTCAGCCCTCCTCTACCTACGGTACATCGATGACATCTTTATGATCTGGACGCATGGCCAAGAAACACTGGAGATATTCCACAGAGATTTCAATAACCTACACCCCACCATCAACCTCAGCCTGGACCATTCTACACGAGAGATCCACTTCCTGGACACCACCGTACAAATCAACAATGGAAAATTAGACACCACTCTCTACAGAAAACCCACCGACTCATACATTTACCTACATGCTTCCAGCTCCCATCCAGAACACACCACACGATCCATCGTCTATAGCCAAGCCCTTCGATACAACCGCATCTGCTCTAATCCCACTGACAGAGACCAGAAGCTTCAGGATCTCTACCAAGCATTTATAAACCTCAACTACCCACCCAGAGAAATAAAAAAGCAAATTGAAAGAGCCAGACGAATACCTAGAAACCATCTACTTCAAGACAGACCCAAGAAAACCAACAATAGAACACCACTTCTCATCACCTACAACCCCCAACTTAAACCTGTCCAACACATTATCAATAAACTACAGCCTATATTGGAACAGGATACCATACTCAAAGAGGCTCTGGGAGACAGACCCATAGTCTCCTATAGACAACCACCTAACCTCAAGATGATTCTTACCAACCACCACAGGACATACCACACTAATACCAACCCTGGTACCTTCCCTTGCAACATACCCCGTTGATAGCTTTGTCCACATATTAATTCTGCTGATACCATTATTGGACCTAACCGAGTGAGTTATAAGATCAAGAACACATATTCCTGCGCATCCAGAAATATAATCTATGCTATCGTGTGCCGAAAGTGTCCGTCTGCTATGTACATTGGACAAACATCTCAGACACTTCGCCAAAGGATTAATGCCCACAAAACAGATATCAGACAAGATCACAAAGAGAAAACAGTTTCTTGCCATTTTAACCAGAAAGGACACTCTCTCAATGACTTAACCACCTGCATTCTGCTACAAAGACCTTTTACATCTGCACTTGAAAGGGAATCCTCTGAACTGTCATTCATGTTAAAATTCGACACTTTCCAAAAAGGACTCAACAAACATTTGAACTATCTCACCCATTACCAAGATAGTTTCCCCAATTATCACCTCTAATACCGTTAACTCACAAACATCCCACTCTCCCTAACTCTAATATCATCAATTCACAGACACTTACCTTCCTCCCTTCCCCCTCCCCCCACCCGCATCCCCCTCCTGTTCTGCAATGTGATTTGTCCTTTTCATATTTGTTCATTTTTTTTAATTGTATCCTTTGGTATATATGGTTGTGACTACTTTCTTCCACTATTTGATCTGAGGAAGTGGGTCTGGCCCACGAAAGCTCATCATCTAATAAACCATCTTGTTAGTCTTTAAAGTGCTACATTGTCCTGCATTTTGCTTCAGCTACCCCAGACTAACACAGCTACATTTCTATCACTATTCTACATGCAAGGCACTACATTTAGCCGTTTGGAATGGAAATCCATCAACCATACAAAGAAACTCGCACAGATACAGACAGACATCAACTTTCTATCCAAGTGCAAGAAGATGGACATCGTACCCAAAGGACTGAAAGTGAACAATCCATTAAGATCAACATACTGCACTGACTACAGTGAAAGACTCTGCCTCACACTATCCAAGAAATTAAGAAACAACCTGAGAAGTATTTTATACAAGAAACAGAAAACCATCAAGAATGACATTTCTAACTTAGATCGTCTCATCTCAAGACAAACATCCTCACCGACTGACACCTTGCAAGACTTTTGTTCCACCAGACAAGAAATCTACTATACACACTTCTATTCCCTACCACAAAGAAAAGACAATAAATTTTCTAACCTGCTCCATACCACTGGCTACAACAGCAACTGCCTCAACCCACCGGATAATATTGTTAACCTCTCCAGCTACAAACTCAATCCAGCAGAAGAGTCTGTCTTGTCCCGGGGTCTCTCTTTCTGCCTCACGTCCCCCACAAACTGGATACAATTTTGTGGTGACCTTGAGGCTTTTTTTCGCCGCCTCCGTCTCCGAGAATATTTCCAAACCACCACTGAACATCAATCTGACCTACCAGATCCCCCCTATCAACACCAAAGGAAAAATAATTCTATATGGACTCCCCCTGACGGTCGGAATTACAATCTGGATTTCTATATACACAGCTTCCGCAACAACGCACAGACTGACATTATTCGCAAACGACAACAAGCGACACACAATCTTAGCCGCGCTGAACACCATGCCATCCAGAGTCTCAAAAACAACCTGGACATTGTAATCAAACCAGCTGACAAAGGGGGTGCTGTGGTCATTATGAAGAAGGCCGACTATAACCAGGAGGCAACCAGACAACTCTCGAACACCACATTTTACAAACCTCTCCCCTCTGATCCCACCTTGGAATACCAAAAGAAACTACACTGTCTCCTTAAAAGCCTCCCCACAGCTACTCGGGAACAAATCCACACAGAATCACCTTCTGACCCCCGACCAGGATTGTTCTATCTACTTCCCAAGATCCATAAACCTGGGCACCCCGGACGTCCCATCATCTCTGGTATTGGCACGCTCACTACTGGTCTATCCAGCTATGTAGACACTCTTCTCAAACCCTTCGTAACCAATACCCCCAGCTATCTCCGAGACACTACTGACTTCCTAAGGAAACTACAAAACATCGATAACCTCCCCAATAATACCATCCTTGCCACCATGGATGTAGAAGCTCTATATACCAACATCCCACATGAAGACGGATTACAAGCAATTAGAAACACTATCCCAGAGGACACTACTGCCAACCTGATAGCAGACCTATGTAACTTTCTTCTCACCCACAATTATTTCCAGTTTGAGAACAACTTATACCTCCAGATCAGCGGCACAGCCATGGGTACACGCATGGCCCCACAGTATGCTAACATCTTTATGGCTGACCTAGAACAACGTTTCCTCAGCTCCCGTCCCCTTTCAGCCCTCCTCTACCTACGGTACATCGATGACATCTTTATGATCTGGACGCATGGCCAAGAAACACTGGAGATATTCCACAGAGATTTCAATAACCTACACCCCACCATCAACCTCAGCCTGGACCATTCTACACGAGAGATCCACTTCCTGGACACCACCGTACAAATCAACAATGGAAAATTAGACACCACTCTCTACAGAAAACCCACCGACTCATACATTTACCTACATGCTTCCAGCTCCCATCCAGAACACACCACACGATCCATCGTCTATAGCCAAGCCCTTCGATACAACCGCATCTGCTCTAATCCCACTGACAGAGACCAGAAGCTTCAGGATCTCTACCAAGCATTTATAAACCTCAACTACCCACCCAGAGAAATAAAAAAGCAAATTGAAAGAGCCAGACGAATACCTAGAAACCATCTACTTCAAGACAGACCCAAGAAAACCAACAATAGAACACCACTTCTCATCACCTACAACCCCCAACTTAAACCTGTCCAACACATTATTGGAACAGGATACCATACTCAAAGAGGCTCTGGGAGACAGACCCATAGTCTCCTATAGACAACCACCTAACCTCAAGATGATTCTTACCAACCACCACAGGACATACCACACTAATACCAACCCTGGTACCTTCCCTTGCAACAAACCCCATTAACTCACAAACATCCCACTCTTCCTACCTCTAATATCATCAATTCACAGACACTTACCTTCCTTCCTTCCCTCCCCCCCCCCCCCCCCCCCCCGCATCCCCTTCCTGTTCATTTTTTTTAATTGTATCCTTTGGTATACAGGCAGTCCCCGACTTACGCGGATCCGACTTATGTCGAATCCGCACTTACAAACGGGGCTTTCTCGCCCCGGAGGTCGAGGTAGCGGATTGCTACCTGCGAGCTCCGGGGCGAGAAAGCCCCATTCGTAAGCTGCTCCGGTGCCCCTGGTCTGCTGGAGACCGTCTCCAGCAGACCAGGGGCACCGGGCGGGTTCCCGCGCTTCTGAGGCTTTGCTAGAGCAAAGCCTCAGAAGCGCGGGAACCGCCGCTGCTGCCGCTTGAAACCCGGTGCCTGTGGTCTGCTGGGGACCGTTCCCCAGCAGACCACAGGCACCGGGTTTCAAGCGGCAGCAGCGGCGGTTCCCGTGCTTCTGAGGCTTTGCTCTGGCAAAGCCTCAGAAGCGCGGGAACCCGCCCGCTGCTGCCGCTTGGGTCCCGGTGCCTGTGGTCTGCTGGGGAACGGTCCCCAGCAGACCACAGGCACCGGGACTGAAGCCGCAGCCGTGGGGGGGGAGGGGTCCCGCGCCTCTGAGACTTTGCCAGTGCAAAGCCTCAGAGGCTCGGCACCCCGCTGCCGCTGCTGCTCTGCTCCCCGTGTCCCTGGTCTGCTGGGGGGGGGGGCGCAGATAGTGTGCCGCCCCCCCCAGCAGACCAGGCTTTTGTTTTGGACCTTGGAGCAGAGCAGCTGGGGCGCTGCGGATTGGTCCTGCAGCACCCGCTCTGGGCACTACTGGACCAACCCGGCAGCATCCCAGCTGCTCTGCCCCAGGTCTTGATTCAGCCGCTGCTGGTCAGTTTCAGCAGTGGCTGAATCAGGACGCCTGGGGCAGAGCAGCTGGGGTGCTGCTGGGTTGGTCCAGTAGCGCCGAGGGGTGCTACTGGAGCAACCCAGCAGCACCCCAGTTGCTCTGCCCCAGGCGTCCCCAAGTCAGCCGCTGCTGAAACTGACCAGCGCTGACTACAGGAAGCCGGAGGCAGAGTTGCTCTGCCCCAGGCTTCCTGGAATCAGCGCTCATCAGTTTCAGCAGCAGCTGACTTGGGGAAGCTTGGGGTTCTTAAGTTGAATCTGTATGTAAGTCAGAACTGGCGGTCAGTTTCAGCAGCGGCTGAATCTGGACGCCAGTTCCGACTTACATACAGATTCAACTTAAGAACAAACCTACAGTCCCTATCTTGTACGTAACCCGGGAACTGCCTGTATATGGTTGTGACTACTTTCTTCCACTATTTGATCTGAGGAAGTGGGTCTGGCCCACGAAAGCTCATCATCTAATAAACCATCTTGTTAGTCTTTAAAGTGCTACATTGTCCTGCATTTTGCTTCAGCTACCCCAGACTAACACGGCTACATTTCTATCACTATTCTCCATCACTGGAGATATTTAAGAGCAAGTTAGACAGACACCTGTCAGGGATGAGCTAGGGGAACTCAACTCTGGAAGCCCCGGGGGCACACTGATACTTAAAGAACATGCTGAGGGCCTCAACTTAAGTGTAGTTGCATATGCAAGCAAATATATACAAATAGCTTCTCTCACACTGACAGGCATGAATACAAAGATTAAGGCAAGACTACGCAACACAGGCCCCATTTAAGTCAGTTCTGCTGATATTAATAAAATGCAACATTTACCTGATTTCTACTTATGTGACAGCACTTTTCATGAGCAATGACAGTCCAAGAATTTAACTACTAAAACACATCTCAACAGAAGATCATTACACTGACTACTTTTTTGTTTTGGATCCCACTCGCCGGCCACGTGTTGATCCCCACGTAAACCCAAACTGCACCACGGGGCGCAAACAAACTGGCTGTGGGCAGCATACCAAGTTATTAATAAATATTTTTAAACCTTCACCTTTTCTCTCTGCAGCCATGTCTCCTTTCCTTGCACCATCATCTCTCCTGGTGCCCCGCAACTCCTCACCCTCTTCTGCTGTCCTGACTCTTGCCCTTCTCACTGCCCTCAGCCCTCCTGCGACCTGCCTCCAATGCCCTTCCCCTCTCCTCTTCCAGCATCACCCTGTCCCCCCTCCCACTGACAGATGCTTTTGCGCAAAAGCACATGCCAGTATAGACGCTCTCTTGCGCAAATACTTTTAACAGAAAAACTTCTCTGTTACAGGTATTTGCGCAAAATCATGCCAGTGTAGACGCAGCCTCAAGGGAATGTCTACTCTGCAACCCTAGTTCGAACTAGGGTGGTTAATGTAGGCATTCGAACTCGCAATTGAAGCCTAGGATTTAAATATCCCGGGCTTCATTTGCATGTTCCCGGGCGCCACCATTTTTAAGTGCCCCATAGTTCAAACTACCTGCCCGCAGCTACAAGCAGCATGGACTAGGTAGTTCGAATTAAAGATCCTAATTAACTACCATTAAACTTCCTTTTTATAGATGGGCATTTGTAGCCAGACATGAACCCCATCTTGTTTTTCCCCTGCCCCTCCCCCAAAGAGCAAGAGAAAGGCAGTCAGCCTTTGATGCCCTGGGAACGCGGGTGTGCTGCCTGTCCCTGACTACCATAAACAGAAACCAGACAGTAAATGGGCTAGCTGACGACCCGGGACCCCCCGTCGCCCTGATGGCTAGTACCAGTAATTGACACACCTGCACTGTCCCAGAGAGGAATCTTCGCCCCTCACATACCAGAGGTGCCCATTGTCTGCATTTTCCCAGGTGTGAATTCTGCTTTGCACCCTTTGTGGGAAACTCGGTGTTCAAAGCCATTTTTCCTAATTGGCCACTTGAGACCAGGAAGAAGCCTAGGTGACCCAAGGGGCATAAAGAGGGGTTTAGTAGCCCACCCCATTTGAGCTCCAATCATCTACACCTGCTGGCAGGTATTGATTGACTCCCGAGGTCTGTGGGATGCCCAACCTTGCCCTACTTCTTCCCAAGGGATTGAAAGACGCTGGCCACGCCAAGTCTGGAACGCAGGGGTGAGAATTATACCTGCTAGGTGTCTATTTTGCATGCATTTAATAAGAGCTCAGAGAACCAAAAGGGTTTTATGGTACCTGTAAGTGACTTATTAGTGTAATTTCTGTGTAATTTAGTGTAATTTCTGTCCTGTCCTGTCCTTTGTAGTGCCTGTGTTATCTGTGTATCCTAGCAGTCAAAATCTGAGGTGTAATAGGCTCTCCCCGTAAACTCTGGGGCGTCTGTCGGCCTGTTGGCTGCCCGCTGCGAAGGGATCCCGATCCTAACGGTAAAGACACGGACGTTAAACTCCTCGGGGCGCCCGTCAGTCTCACTTTGCCCACTGCGACGGGGCCTTGTGTCTCCGCAGTTGAAGACTCGGGTGTAACACATACACATGCACTGCCCTGACCATCGGCTGACAGCACTAGATTCATCCTTTTCCAATCTTCTGGAATCTCTCCTAATTTACATAACAGGACTATTGTTAAAAAAAAACCTGCCCCCCCCAGTAAAAAGTTTGGCCAGGTGGCTCTTGCTATAGTGGGCTGCAGGGCTCCTTGGGAGAAACCGGCCGCACCCTTCCTGCATACCATTGCCTTTAGAAAAAGGGAAGGTGTGAAAAGGGGAAAATAGCCTCAGACTCTCCCACCCGTCACCTTGGCATGAGAACTGCGGGGCTTACCTGGTCGCGTGAAACCTGCACAGTTTCGGCCCAACCCCTGGTACACAGACCCCCCACTTGGTGCCCATTGGGCCATATATGGTAATATGCAAGCACGGGAAAGCGATGTGCAGATTTGGGGATATATACCCATCGCACAGTTCTCTCGAGGAGGTCTTCGCAACACACGTACCACCGTGCATGTGCCTTCCCGTATACTCTAAAGCGCTGCAAGCCTGAGCAACCGACCAGCCACCTCCCCCGACTCTCGGGCGTAACCAAGACCTTCCCAACTGAACCAATATCTTTGAAATGTTCCATGTGCTGTGTAAGTTGGTATGTATAATTTGATTTTCTTTGTTGTATAAGCTTAGTATTGTAGTTGTTTTGGGTAGTACATAGAGTTTATAGTTATCACTGTTATTTAATTAGTGTAGCAAACAATTTCAAACCAACCTGACAGCTTTCACAAGGTAACAAGCCTTGTGGATGGGGAGGGGGAAGTGGTTGACATGTTATATCTTGATTTTAGCAAAGTTTTTATACTAATGTAACCTAAATGGAGTACAATAAGACAAGTGCAACACCGGTTGGAAAACAGTGCTCAGGGTGTCGCTATCAGTTGTTTACAGTCATGCTAGAAGGACAGACTGAGCGTGTCCTGCAAGGATCAGTTCTAGAGACATTTCTGTTCAACGCCTTCATCAGTGCTTTAGATAATGGCATTGAGACGGGTGAGATGGGGGGGCAGTCAAACACCGGCATGTGCCACCGGGCTCCTTGTCGCTTCTGCAAACACCAAAATGTCTGGGTAGAAGCAAAGTGACGCGGCCAGGACCGCTAGGAGCGGTTCGCACGTGCAGTGGACAGCACACTAACTAGGAGCTTCTGCAAAGGGGGCGGAGCCCGCCAGGGGGCGGGGCGCGAGACGGGGCGGGGCGGAGCCCGCCAGGGGGCGGGGCGCGAGACGGAGCAGGGGGCGGGGCTGAGCCCGCCAGGGGGCGGAGCGCGAGACGGGGCGGGGCGGAACCCGCCAGGGGGCGGAGCGCGAGACGGGGCAGCTCCCCGCCTGGGCACCGCGAGAGAAGCGACCCCCCGCTGCTCCCAGCCTGCGCCGCAGAGCGGCCTAGAGACCGCGCCGTGACGTCAGCAATCCCCGCCGCAAGGGGCTCAGCCAGGCTTGGCGGCCGCCGCTGCCCAACCTGCGAGCGCGAGACGGGAACGGAAGTCGTGTGCTGCGGGTCGCTTTCATGGGGTCCCACGGGGCACAGTAACCGGAAGTTACGTTGCCTCAGTAAACTCTCTCAGCGGAAGTTAAGTTGCCACAGTAGGCATAGACTGGAGGGCAGCCAGGACCAATGACCGGAAGTTAGATTGCTCTCCCCCCCCCCCCCAATGGCGGGCAAGTGGAAACAGAGAACGGAAGTTAGGTTGCCTCTGTAAACTGTCTCAGCGGAAGTTATGTTGCCGCAGTACGCGTCTATAAGAGTCCGGCTGGGAACGGTGAGCGAAAACTGCCACGGCTCTGTGCCTGGCTACGGGGCAGCAGTGAAGGTGGGGAACGGACTGGGGCAGCGCCTGACAGGCATGGCGGGAAGCCAATGAGATGAGGGGCCCCTGGAGCCTACCCCTCCCGTGCGTGGCTGGTGCTAGTGCGGAGCGTGCGCAGGGCGAGGCAGCGGGAAGTCGCCCAGCAAGCCCGGCCCCTCTGCAGCGCGCGGTCCCCGCTCGCGCCCCGCCTTCTCCTGGCAACCGCCCTGCAGCGACACTGCATTTCCCATCGTGCATTGCTCCGCCCCATCGCCCTGCGGGCCGGGGCCGCCCTGGCGCTTCCAGGCCGAGGCTCTGTCGGGCTTCAGGCGGGGTGCCTGGGGCACGTGGCAGGCAGGCTGTGAGGGGTGCGCTGTCTTAGCTGGCCACAGGGGGCGCTGCCGCGCTGGCCCACCGGCGGGGAGGGGGCTCGGGGACCCACAGGGCAGTGTCCCCGCTGGCCACAGGGGGCGCTGCCGCGCTGGCCCACCGGCGGGGAGGGGGCTCGGGGACCCACAGGGCAGTGTCCCCGCTGGCCACAGGGGGCGCTGCCGCGCTGGCCCACCGGCGGGGAGGCGGCTCGGGGACCCACAGGGCAGTGTCCCCGCTGGCCACAGGGGGCGCTGCCGCGCTGGCCCACCGGCGGGGAGGGGGCTCGGGGACCCACAGGGCAGTGTCCCCGCTGGCCACAGGGGGCGCTGCCGCGCTGGCCCACCGGCGGGGAGGCGGCTCGGGGACCCACAGGGCAGTGTCCCCGCTGGCCACAGGGGGCGCTGCCGCGCTGGCCCACCGGCGGGGAGGGGGCTCGGGGACCCACAGGGCAGTGTCTCCGCTGGCCACAGGGGGCGCTGCCGCGCTGGCCCACCGGCGGGGAGGGGGCTCGGGGACCCACAGGGCAGTGTCCCCGCTGGCCACAGGGGGCGCTGCCTGGCTGCACGCACAGGTGACACCTGGTTTGCACCTGTCCACCGGGGAGCCCGGGCTCTCCCTGACCCTAACCCCAACCTGCCTGTTTGTGATGTAATCACCCGACTTAATTCGTTCTTAGAAACCAAAGCTTCCTGGAATTCTTTAGGACCCTGTGACTGACTTCCCTGGTATGTGAACTCAAATGGCTACCTCTGAGCCGGGGGGGGGGAGGGGGGGATGCAGCCTGCCACATTTAACTACTCCTGTGAAATCTCTTTCTACACCGTGAACACAAATACAACTAGATTTTGCAAATTAAGAACAAATGCACAGTCAATGGGGAAAATCTCATTTTGTGAGTGTCCCAGTTTAAAGCAGAGATTTCACGTAAGTCAAAACTCTGATAGCATCCAGCTCATCTACAACTCCCTCCTTCTACACCAAGAATGGGGAATCGTGGGTGTAGCAAATAGTGGCAGGAGAGCAAATAAACAAACCAATCAGTCTAGTGTCAGTAATTCCTAGTAGAAGGAAACTGGGACATTGAGCAATTGGTGATGCTACAGGCTTGATTGAGGTAGCAAGCGGGGGTGGGGGGATGGAGGGAGGAATCAACTAGCATATTGGATAGTCGACTGGTCCTTAACATCCTTAGGAAGTGCCGTCATGGAGTCCCCGCTGTCCCCAAGCTCCATGCTGCGCTGCTGCTTTCAAATGCCACACAGAGCCTGGGTTCAGCTGGGGACTCTGCGGCATTTCC
Organism: Pelodiscus sinensis; assembly: GCF_052426305.1. Taxonomy (NCBI): domain Eukaryota; kingdom Metazoa; phylum Chordata; order Testudines; family Trionychidae; genus Pelodiscus; species Pelodiscus sinensis. The sequence continues at coordinate 84,440 of NC_143080.1, forward strand.
CAGAACCCAGGATCAGCAGGGGACTCCCCAACTGACTCCGGACTCTGCATGGCATTTCTGCAGAACCTGGGGTCAGCTGGGGATTCCCCAGCTGATCCTGGGCTCTGTGCAGCGCTGCCCCTTTGGGTCAGCTTCTTGCAGCACTGCCCCTTTGAAACGCTGAGGTGGCATTTCAAAGGGGCAATGTCACATAGAACCCAGGATCAGCTGTGCAGTGCTGCCACTTTGAAGTACCCTCTCTTCCCTGCTGTCCCTTTGCTGTTCATCCACCTGTATATGTCTTTCTGTCTGTCCATCTTCCAGGCTCTCTGTGCCTATGTCTGTCTTTCTATCCATCTAATAGACCATCTGCCCATCCATCTGTCTACTCATCCATCTGTCCTTTTATCCTGAGGGTGGCTGTGAAGTTCTACAATGCAGTCCAGCAGCTGCCTTCATAATTCCAGTAGGGCAGATCAGTTAACATTGAGAGGACCAGCTTACTGTTTAGCAGCCAGTTTTTCCAAGTGCTCTAAAAGCCACCTGCATCTCAGCCTCTCTGTTGTGATGCTGTTGGCCACTAGCCTTTTCAGAGCCCAGACAGGGACTATTCGGCCCTTTATTTTTGTGCCTCAGTGTGGGTCAATCACTCTGGAAAATCTAGCCTGGTTGGTGGGGGCTAAAAAAGGGCAAACTACTCCAGAGCCTGGGTCTCTGTCAACAAGTGTAACCTCGACTCACCATGGTAGAAGCCAGGCAAGAGTCTGTGGAAATTTCCTTGGGACCGTCCAACGCTCCAGCATGGAAAACCCCACTTCTGTCCAGCAGCTAAGGGGAGGTTTTGTCCCATGACAGGGATATTGACAGCAGGAACTGGAATCCTTGCCTGGGTGGATGTCTAGTTTTCATTCCAGCTTTGAGTTAGATCTGCTTCGTCTTTTTCCTTGTTGGCCCAGAGGGGAGAGGGGACAGCACACTGAATCTTTGCTTTCCAGCTGTGCCTGGCTGGCGCATGCTGAGCAGGGAAGCTGGGAGTCTATAAATAATTCTACAGAAATAGCAGCTGTCTGTGCTGTAGTGAACCAGACCAGCCAGGAGAGGGGGACTGCTGCTCATCCAAGACAAAGGGGAACAGGCAGGTTGGTGGGGGAAGTCCCCCATGGGAATAGCAAGTAGTAAACTGTAGCACATTGCAGCAGGGGCATGGATGCGTCTGCCACTAAGGAGGTACTGTTTGACAAAGACAGGGTCATCACTTTCAGTTTAGAAATGGGCAGAATGTGTCAGATTCACTGGGCCCCAGACCCTCTCCTGCATCATCCAGGACCCATGATTCTCAGGTGCTAGTACCTAGACTGGCACGTGGAGGCTTGGATCCAGTTCTCAGTGTTGTCAAGCATTTGCGGAAAATCATGCCAGTCTAGATGTAGCCACTCTGTCATGGCTTGCAGCATTCGTTTGCTGTCGGTGGGTTAGTAGCACAAGAGTAGCAGGTACAAGCATGTTTAGCATGTAGGTGGTACTACAGACTTGAAGTACTTTGATGGTATTAGTGATAGAAATGTAGCCGTGTTAGTCTGGGGTAGCTGAAGCAAAATGCAGGACAATGTAGCACTTTAAAGACTAACAAGATGGTTTATTAGATGATGAGCTTTCGTGGGCCAGACCCACTTCCTCAGATCAAATAGTGGAAGAAAATAGTCACAACCATATATACCAAAGGATGCAATTAAAAAAAAGTGAACACATATGAAAAGGACAAATCACATTTCAGAACAGGAGGTGGGTGCAGGGGGGGAGGGGAAGGAAGGAAGGTAAGTGTTTGTGAATTGATGATATTAGAGGTGGGGAGAGTGGGATGTCTGTGAGCTAATGGTATTAGAGGTGATAATTGGGGAAGCTATCTTGGTAATGGGTAAGATAGTTTGAGTGTTTGTTCATTTCTTCCCGGAGAGTGTCGAATTTTAACATGAATGACAGTTCAGAGGATTCCCTTTCAAGTGCAGATGTAAAAGGTCTTTGTAGCAGAATGCAGGTGGTTAAGTCATTGAGAGAGTGTCCTTTCTGGTTAAAATGGCAAGAAACTGTTTTTTCTTTGTGATCTTGTCTGATATCTGTTTTGTGGGCATTAATCCTTTGGCGAAGTGTCTGAGATGTTTGTCCAATGTACATAGCAGACGGACACTTTCGGCACATGATAGCATAAATGATATTTCTGGATGCGCAGGAATATGTGTTCTTAATCTTATAACTCACTCGGTTAGGTCCAATAATGGTATCAGCAGAATGAATATGTGGATAAAGCTGGCAACGGGGTTTGTTGCAAGGGAAGGTACCAGGGTTGGTATTAGTGTGGTATGTCCTGTGGTGGTTGGTAAGAATCATCTTGAGGTTAGGTGGTTGTCTATAGGAGACTATGGGTCTGTCTCCCAGAGCCTCTTTGAGTATGGTATCCTGTTCCAGTATAGCCTGTAGTTTATTGATAATGTGTTGGACAGGTTTAAGTTGGGGGTTGTAGGTGATGAGAAGTGGTGTTCTATTGTTGGTTTTCTTGGGTCTGTCTTGAAGTAGATGGTTTCTAGGTATTCGTCTGGCTCTTTCAATTTGCTTTTTTATTTCTCCGGGTGGGTAGTTGAGGTTTATAAATGCTTGGTAGAGATCCTGAAGCTTCTGGTCTCTGTCAGTGGGATTAGAGCAGATGTGGTTGTATTGAAGGGCTTGGCTATAGACGATGGATCGTGTGGTGTGTTCTGGATGGGAGCTGGAAGCATGTAGGTAACTGTATGAGTCGGTGGGTTTTCTGTAGAGAGTGGTGTCTAATTTTCCATTGTTGATTTGTACTGTGGTGTCCAGGAAGTGGATCTCTCGTGAAGAATGGTCCAGGCTGAGGTTGATGGTGGGGTGTAGGTTGTTGAAATCTCTGTGGAATATCTCCAGTGTTTCTTGGCCATGTGTCCAGATCATAAAGATGTCATCGATGTACCGTAGGTAGAGAAGGGGTGAAAGGGGACGGGAGTTGAGGAAACGTTGTTCTAGGTCAGCCATAAAGATGTTAGCATACTGTGGGGCCATGCGTGTACCCATGGCTGTGCCGCTGATCTGGAGGTATAAGTTGTTCTCAAACTGGAAATAATTGTGGGTGAGAACAAAGTTACATAGGTCTGCTATCAGGTTGGCAGTGGTGTCCTCTGGGATAGTGTTTCTAATTGCTTGTAATCCGTCTTCATGTGGGATGTTGGTATATAGAGCTTCTACATCCATGCTGGCAAGGATGGTGTTATTGGGGAGGTTATCGATGTTTTGTAGTTTCCTTAGGAAGTCAGTAGTGTCTCAGAGATAGCTGGGGGTGTTGGTTGCGAAGGGTTTGAGAAGAGTGTCTACATAGCTGGATAGACCAGTAGTGAGTGTGCCAATACCAGAGATGATGGGACGTCTGGGGTGCCCAGGTTTATGGATCTTGGGAAGCAGATAGAACAATCCTGGTCGGGGGTCAGAAGGTGTTTCTGTGTGGATTTGTTCCCGAGTAGCTGTGGGGAGGCTTTTAAGGAGATAGTGTAGTTTCTTTTAGTATTCCAAGGTGGGATCAGAGGGGAGAGGTTTGTAAAATGTGGTATTCGAGAGTTGTCTGGTTGCCTCCTGGTTATAGTCGGCCTTCTTCATAATGACCACAGCACCCCCTTTGTCAGCTGGTTTGATTATAATGTCCAGGTTGTTTTTGAGACTCTGGATGGCATGGTGTTCAGCGTGGCTAAGATTGTGTGTCGCTTGTTGTCGTTTGCAAATAATGTCAGTCTGTGCGTTGTTGCAGAAGCTTTGTAAATAGAAATCCAGATTGTAATTCCGACCGTCAGGGGGAGTCCATATAGAATTATTTTTCCTTTGGTGTTGATAGGGGGGATCTGGTAGGTCAGATTGATGTTCATTGGTGGTTTGGAAATATTCTCGGAGGCAGAGGCGGCAAAAAAAAGCCTCAAGGTCACCACAAAATTGTATCCAGTTTGTGGGGGACGTGGGGCAGAAAGAGAGATCCATAGTCTCCTATAGACAACCACCTAACCTCAAGATGATTCTTACCAACCACCACAGGACATACCACACTAATACCAACCCTGGTACCTTCCCTTGCAACAAACCCCGTTGCCAGCTTTATCCACATATTCATTCTGCTGATACCATTATTGGACCTAACCGAGTGAGTTATAAGATTAAGAACACATATTCCTGTGCATCCAGAAATATCATTTATGCTATCATGTGCCGAAAGTGTCCGTCTGCTATGTACATTGGACAAACATCTCAGACACTTCGCCAAAGGATTAATGCCCACAAAACAGATATCAGACAAGATCACAAAGAGAAAACAGTTTCTTGCCATTTTAACCAGAAAGGACACTCTCTCAATGACTTAACCACCTGCATTCTGCTACAAAGACCTTTTACATCTGCACTTGAAAGGGAATCCTCTGAACTGTCATTCATGTTAAAATTCGACACTCTCCGGGAAGAAATGAACAAACACTCAAACTATCTTACCCATTACCAAGATAGCTTCCCCAATTATCACCTCTAATACCATTAGCTCACAGACATCCCACTCTCCCCACCTCTAATATCATCAATTCACAAACACTTACCTTCCTTCCTTCCCCTCCCCCCCTGCACCCACCTCCTGTTCTGAAATGTGATTTGTCCTTTTCATATGTGTTCACTTTTTTTTAATTGCATCCTTTGGTATATATGGTTGTGACTATTTTCTTCCACTATTTGATCTGAGGAAGTGGGTCTGGCCCACGAAAGCTCATCATCTAATAAACCATCTTGTTAGTCTTTAAAGTGCTACATTGTCCTGCATTTTGATGGTATTGGCATTCAGCCTTGAAGTAGCTACAGGTAACCAGCTTCTTATCCAGAGAACAATTCAGAAGTTTTTTTAAACATAAACTTGTCATCCAAAAGACCTGAACTTTTGCTCCTTTGTTCCATTGCCATTTTCTTGTATTTAATCATGAGATCACAAGAGCACGGTAGAACTGTGCCAGTGTCCACCCAGTAATGAAATACAGCAAGCATAGAGTCAAAACAGAGGAGTGTTCAATTAATGCTCATTTTAAAAAACACATTCATTACATGTGTTAACCATGATTGACAGATCTAAAAATAATACTTGTACATTTGTAAGTTGCACCTTCATAGTAAAGAGATTGCGCTAGAATACTTGCATGAGGTGACCTGAAAAATTCTATTTCTTCTGTTTATTTTTTTTAAAGTGCAAATATTTATAATAAAAATAGTAATATAAAGTGAGCACTGTACACTTTATAGTCTGTGTTGTGATTGAAATCAATATAGTTGGCAATGTAAAAAAAAATCCAAAAATATTTAAAATACATGTCAACTGGTATGCTCTTCTTATTTAATGGTGACATTAAAATTACAAAAGCGTAAAAAACAACAAATAGTCCAGCTGTCTTAAAGGTGCTGCTAGACTATTCATTGTTTTTTAAGTTTTTCAAGTTACAGACTAACTCAGCTACCTCTCTGAAGCTATTAAAATTACAATAAATTGCGACTATTTTTTAAAATCACACAATTACCTGCAATTCTTTTTTTTTTTTAATCGTTTGAAAGCCCTGTGTCCCTGGGTGGGCACTGACAGAACTTGATGACTTCTCATGGTTCCTTCCAGCTCTATGATTCTATCATCCCACCCTTCCCAATGCAGTATCCCACTGGCCAGTCAGGCATTAAAGCAACATGTTGAGCATCTGTCCTCCTCTTTCCTATCCTGTTCCCCGAGGGAGGGAGAATGCTGTGGGGAGTGGAGGGTTCTGGTTTTGTGGGTTTTGTTGTTTAAACATCTGGGTTTACACTAGGGCAGGCTGGTGGGAGCAGCGCTCCTTGGACTTGGCGTGGAAGGTGGGGCACTTTGGGCTAGCCCTTAGCTGCCGCAGGAGTGTGTTGCACTGGCTGGCCTGGCTCCCGAAGAAGCACCATCTCCTGCTCAAAGTTGCTTTGCCCTGGTGGGAGATAATTCCCCGGGGCCGGAGGAGTGGAGCTTTGCGCTCTTGTAAATTTGCTGGGTCCAGCCCTTTGAATACCATGAGGACCTGGATTGGGGCCTTTGGCTGGACTTGCTATTTGGCAAGGAGTCAGCTTTGTGCATTTGGCAGCAGGGCAGTTCCTACAGAGCAAGGCCAAGCCATTAGCCCCTACCCCAAGGTCCCCTCCTCCCTGCCTCGGCTCCCAGACCACAGCTGCCGGGATAACCCATGGCAGCAGCAAAGGACAAGGAAAGGAATGTGAAAAGCAGAACAGGCCAACATCTCCCCAAACCTGCTAGTTATAACGGGCCTGGAAGCTCTAGGCCCAGCTTCTCCCACCACCTGCCCTGCTCTCAATCTCTGGATGAAACTCACCCAGTGCACACTGCCACAGACCACTCTCCCTCCCTTGCTTTCCTGACTCACAGGTACCACGGTGGGTGAAAACAAGGGGCCAGCAGACAAGCTTAACACCTGCACAGGTTGGGAGGCTGCGACCTGATGACTAACACAGATGCTTCTTCAGTCATCTGGAGCCTGGGAGGTGAATGTTGGCTTGGGGTGGGCATGCGTGTGTTGTGGGGAGGGGGTGTTGTGTGTGTGTGAGTGTGTAGGCAGTAGGGTGGGTGTTGTGCTTGGAAGGATTTCATTTTTCCTGGGCCTTTTATTTTCTTCCTGTCAGTTTCTTCAGCAATATCTGCATTGCGTGGGGTTGGATTATTCCACTCGTCTTGAGGGGACTGACGTGGGCTTCCGCTAGTCCTTGGGAACAGTTCATGAATGACTCACCTGAAACTTAGGCTTGTGATTCATCCCTCCGCTGGGGCTTCCAAAGCAGCCCCCTCCCCTGCACACACGCACACACAAGGTAAATATCTAATGCAGACTCAGTGCTGCTCACACAAACTCTGCTGGCATCTGCTTCTCCTCTCCTTGGTCTGTTCTTGAGCTTAACCCTTTGCAGGCATCGCTTCCACAGATGTTGTCATGCATTTCTTGCAACCTCTGAGCCTTCAGCCTGCGTTAGTCACACTTAGGGGGAGGGACAACCCCCCCTCCGGGAGTGCATTGGTGAGGGGTTTGTTTCTGCACCAATGCAGTGCAAAGCGAAGGCCTCATTTTCCATCACCCTTCCCTAGGAGCAATGCTTTACATCAGTGCAAAGTGGAGGCAGATTGTTCCTGCACTTGTAGTGCATTACACCTGCTTTGCACAAGGTGCAAGGCAGAGTAGTGTAACTTATCGAGTCAGTGGTACCAGTGCAAGCTCTGGTTTGTATCAGCGCAGTGCACCTATATCAGGAGTTCACTTGCCTATCACCCCCAGCGTAATCAGACTGGTGCCAGTTTCCCTAGCCAAGCCCCTATATGCATAGCAGGGCTGTCAATTTAGCTGAGTTAACTCCTGTGATTAATGCAGGGCAGGATTAATGCAGGTGTTAGTGGTGCGCTGCTCCTTCGAAGTGCCGCCTCGGTGCCCCAAAGGGGCAGCGCTGCACGAAGCCCAGGGTCAGCTGGGAACTCCCTGGGCTCCCACGGTGCTACCCCTTGAAAATGCCAGGGCGGCCTTTCCAAAGGGCAGTGCTGCACGGAGCCAGAGTCAGCTGGGGACTCCAGCTGATCCGGGGCTCCTGCAGTGCTGCCCCTTTGAAACGCAGTTGCTGCATTTCAAAGGGGCAGCTGCACTGAGCCTGTGGTCAGCTGAGGACTCCAGCTGATCCCGTGTTTCCATCGCGCGATTAATGGCAATTAATTTTTGTAATTGCTTGACAGCCCTAATGCTTAGGATCTGCGCTGCAGCTCAGTGAAAACACTTGGCAGTTACTCCACACTGTTCCACCATTGATCTCAAAGCACCATGCAAAGTGACTAGCATTAAGAAAACTGAATCAGGGCCCAGATTGTCATAAGTAGCCACTGATTTCAGGTATTGCAATTCTGGAGCAGCTCACACCCTGATTTTTCAAGGGTGCTGAAGTCGATGGGTGCTCAGGCTTTCCAATGTCCAAGACAGACTTAACTCCAGCTTTGAGTTGAGGCCCAAAGCCAGGGCAGGATGGGGGGAAGCCTTATTTCATCCCAGCTATAGTTCCCATCACCCTTGCTGCTGGCCTTCACATTCCTCCCTGGTGTCAAACACCTGCACTAGTTCCTATATCTTCCTATGAAGTGGCTGGAGCTGGAGAAAGGGCACTAGATCAGATGGAGCTCTGCTTTGATGTGCAACCATTGCTAAATGCATCTCAGTCTCATTCCATGGACCCCCTGTTTTGCATTCCCAACACACACAGGGTTAGAAAGTCCAGGTGTGGGTTGGTTCTGGAAGGAGCAAGGCCAGTTGCAAGTGTGAAGAAGATCTTAACAAATGCTGCATCGCCATGGTGACCTCCTCCTTTCGTCACACAATGCATAGTCAACCTGTGGAACCCCTTGCCTGAGGATTTTGTGAAGGTCAAAACTATAAAAGGGTTCAAAGAAGAGCAAGAGAAGAGAGGTTAGGTCCATCAGTGCTTATTAGCCAGGATGGGTAGGAATGGTGTCTCTAGCCTCTGTTTGCCAGAAGCTGGGAATGGGTAACAGGGGAAGGGTCACTTCATGACTCCCTGTTCTGTTCATTCCCTCTGGGGCACCTGGCATCTGCCACTGTCAGAAGGCAGGACACAGGGCTGGATGGACCTTTGGTCTGTTCCAATCTGGCCGTTCTTGTGTTCTTATGTTTCATCCTGCGCTTAGGGCTCCATGCACCAGTGGGCTAGTGGTAGCGGGGTCAGCTATCACCTCGTGGCTCCTCCCATTTTGCAGGCACTCCTCCCACATTACTTCAGACCACTCCCCTCTGCCCTTTGCAAAGAATGGAGCTGGTTCTGCTGCTCCCATGGGGAAAAACTGCAAGTTTCCCACTGATTTCAACAGGGCTGGGTCTGTGTTACAAGTTGGCCTGGGGACATGAGGCTGGAGAGGAAAGTTTAGCAGCTTGTGCATGGAATATGAAGACAGGCCTTGGAGGAAGTTGCTAGATTCTTTGTCTTGCAAGCCTTATATTTTCTGACTATTTAACCCGTTCTGTCCCATTTTACTACCAACAGTAAGCTGGTGGGGCGGGTTCCCGTGTGGCCTAGGGCGCACACTGGCAGATTTGGTGTCATTACCACAGTAAGTTGTGGACAGAGAGTCTCTCTGTCCTGGCAAAGCCAGCAGAAAGAAAAGCTACCTGGGATTTCACAGAGAACAGAGACTGTGGTGTGTAGCATTGACACTGGAATGGGGCCAACCAGTTGATATTTTCCCCAGCACATTTCAGAAACATTTGAGAAGCATCTGCCAGCCTCAGATTTGCAGCCTGCTCACAGAAACTCCACCTCACACGCTTTGGGCCCCTCATCCCCCCCCCCACTCTCGCTTGGGATTATGTCCAGTGTCTTTCGGGAGCCCAGAGAGCAGGCTGTGATGAAGCGGAGCTGGGAGCAGGCTGGGTCGCTCCACTTCCCACCATGCCCACCACCACCAGTGCATGCAAGGGTGTACCCAGCACCTGCTGCTGGTGCCATGCTCCTCCCCAGGCCGCCTTGGGCACTGCAGGATCCCCCAAAGTGCGGAGTCCAGGGCAGCTGCCCAAACCATCCAATCGCCAGGATGGCTCTGGCCAGAAGGGACCATCTGACCTTCCACATATCACAGGCCACCAGCACCACCCAGCACCCTACCCAGAGCAAAGCATTGCAACCCGCAGGAAATGAACCTCTGGTGCACCCCAGGCAGAGCGAGCCCCCAGGCAGGGGTTGCCAGAGGATGTGGGGAAGGCCAGAACTTGAACAGCGTTCAGAAAAGAGCTAGATAGATTCATGGAGGACAGGCCCATCAGTGGCGATTAGCCAGGCTGGGTAGGAATGGTGTGTTCATGGGTCCTGTGGTGCAGCTCAGGGCTTGCTTTGTTTTTACTACCGATGTTAATCGGGGTGGCGGGGAGAGAGACCCACTTGGGGAATGAAGAGCCAAAACTCAGGGCCAAACCTCCAGCTGAAATCACTGGCTTATGGTTTGCATTCTCAGGCCTCCCCCCTCCAGCCTTACAACCGTGCTCCACCGGGCCAGACTCACTCCTGGTGTGCACTGCTCCACGGACTGCATCAACTGACACAGCAGAGAGTTTGGCCCCGGTGGCAGTTCGCCCGCCATGATAGCTGAACCTGTCAGGGCACTGCTGAGCGCTGGCCTTCAAAATAACATTACTAGACTCTATTGCATAGGAACATGGGCATTACCATGGGGAATCCAGCCCAGCGTCCATCCAGTCCCATGACAGTGGCTGTGAGAACCCCTGGAAGAGGCAATTGTGGGATAACTGACCCCAGGAAACATTGCCTCCTGTCCGCACCAAACCCTGAAGCATGAGGGTTTATAGCCCTTCCCAGATTCTTGGAGCCAGATTGTTCTTAAATCTTGAGGCACTCCAACCATCTAAAGGGGCCTTCAAGGCTGATGTTTGGGACCACAGACCTCTGTGTGGGTAGCTGGTGCTACTTTCTGCCAGGGGAGAGCTCCCCCGCCAGCTAGGGCATTCTCAGCTGGCCTGCGATGGCCACTCGAGCCGACTGCAGAAACAAATCTTGGCCTGCATCACTAAACTTCGAGCCTGTTTAAGGAAAGATTTCCACTGCCTTTTATTGCTTGGGCACATGGAACCTACTGCAAGACATGGAGCAAGATTTAAAGGAGCAGGACACAGAAAAAGCCTGAACAAGTTCCTGCTGGTAGAATCCCACAAAGATAGGGCTGGAAGAGTCCCTGCTTCAAGCTGAGGCAGGACTAAGTATTCTGGTACTAGACCACATTGTCTCATTGTTTCCTTGTGCTCCCCTGCCTGTCCCTGTCCATCTGTCAGACACCTGGATGTAAGCTCCATGGGGCATGTCTTCTGGGTCTGTGTTTGTACAGCACTTAGCACACTGGGGTTGTGGCACCCCACTGGGACTGCCTGCCAAGGCAGTACACACAGGTATTAATGAAACTAAAGACACCTCCATTTTGATCTTCCAGATGCTTTGCAGTCCCATGGAGCCAGATTTTTATAGGCCTCAAACTTCCAACAGCCACTACACCGAGCACCAGATGTGGGCAGTCCCCCCTTCCAAAACTGGGGCATCCACCATGCCCTGAACGCCTGTGGATGACGATCTCTTCTGAACGTGCCGCCCTTCTCAACGAATCCTCCCAGGGAACACTGCAGACAAGCAGGTGCCATATTCCTGCTGCTTAGACGTCAGCTGCGCCCCTCCAGTGCTTTAAGTGTAGGCACAGCCATCACACCCCGTGTATCTAGTGGCACGTGAGGACGTGCATGTTCCCCTCTCCAGACTAGGGATGTAATAGTCTAGTCAGTTAACCGATGAGCAAAAGCTTATAGGTTAATGCCATAGACTACAGGCACTTCCCTCCTCCCACCCGCCAGTACATGTTTTAGCAGGCTAGCCAGCAGCCTGGCTCAGTCCTGGCGCACTTCAGGTCCAGGACCAACCCCTGTTGCAGCTCTTCATTGAAAGTGTATTAGGAGCTGGGCAGGCAGACAATCCAGCTCAGTTCCAGCTTGCGCTGGGTCTGGGAGCTCAGACCCCTCCCCATCCCCCCAAGACAAGGTCTGCTGCTACCCCGCACTCCTGCCTCTTTATCAGAGGCAAGCCAGTCCATGAGGGGGGCTGATCTTTAAACTAGCTGCCCTCACAGACCGGCTCAGTGGGGCACACTGGCTGCAGGCCCCACCCAAGGGGCTATAGAATAGGTGATGAATGGATAAGAATTCTTAAGGTTACTCAACTATTCAGTTAACCAATATTGAACATCCCTCGTCCTGGCAGCAAGAGGTTTGACTCCACCATAAGCTCTCAGCGTGAGGGCAGCATCCTCGGCCATCATTCTGTCTGTCTCTACCCTCCATACCTTCTTCTCCCTCCAGGCGGAAGCCAGTCCAAGATGGGACTCGGCTGTCTGCCACGGGGCAGTCTGTCGACACGGTGACACTGCTGCAGCTGGGTCTAATGACTGAGTCTGCAGACTGGTACGGGGCAGCACTGCCTTGTAGCTTCTATCATCCCACCAATGAATTCCCTGTTCTTAACCTACGCCGCCTTGGGGACTTCCCTCCTCCCCCATGTCTCTGAGGTACACCCTAGAGTGTATGGAGCCCTGTGCATTCCCCCCTCTTCCCAGCAGCTGAGCCTGCTGCTGGCCGCTTCTTGGGTGCAATGTGATCTGCAGTTCCAGGACAGGCAGAGATTCCGCCTCAGCACCCCCACTGCTCACCCTGTGGCAACGAGACCCAGTACCTGGCATTCCATGACCCAGTCCTGTGTTGTGACCCCTGGTTTGAAAACCATTGGCCTAGATTGTTTTTGTTCAAATCCAAGGTTTAGACTTGACTTTAAAAATAAAAAAAACAGCCAAAACAAACCTACATCTCCCTGACCCTATATCCAACATAGTGCTAATGCACACAAAGCTCTGTCTCCTCAAGGAGAATCTCCTTTGTGGTGTCAGTATAGGGCCTATGTCACATAGATGAGACATTCTGATTCCGTTTAGTAGAGGGCAGGGCTCTCTCTCGCTCCCTTCTTAACAGAGCATTTTCCCCATTTTACAGATGAGGAAACCAAAGCACAAAGAGTGCAAGTGACTTGTCTGAGACTGGTCCTTGAGGAGCACCAGGCTAAGGCTGCTAGACAACACTTCTGCCACATTACTCTATTTTCCAGTGGGTCTGAAGACCCAAGTGCCAAGGCTATAGAAAGCCAAGGTGCCACTGCTGTCCCTGAAGAATTAGGGCATAGTTTATCCCCCTGCCAGAGAAGTCAAGCTAGGGATGGGGAGTGAGCACTGGGTCCCCTTTGCTGAAGCAGGGACAAGGGGCTGTTGGTGCCAGCTCTCGATTCTCCTCCCAGCTCCAGTGCAGTGCCACCTTGGGGCTGCTCTAACATACACCAACAAACAACGGTTCCCAAGAGACCATGGGCCAGCAGAACATAGCCAGAGCACAGCCTGCTGCGGCTGCTCCTCATCCCTGTTCCCTCTGCTAAGCTATAATCGATCCTGCACTGGTCACTGTGTGGAAGCAGGTGCAAGCTGCAGGATTAGGGCCTGAGTTATTAATGATTATTCTAAGAGGGGTGGGCGAGATTCTGTGGCCTGCACTGTGCAGGGGGTCAGACTAGATGATCATAATGGTCCCTTCTGACCTTAAAGTCTATGAGTCTATGAGTCTATGAGAATGCACAAGACTGTCAGTAATTACAAGTAGGAGACTGTTTAAAATCCAAGTTATCTGACATTCTTTATGGTTATATTCTGTGCTCCCCTGCCATGTTTCTTGGGAAGTCAGTTTCACTTTTGCTCATAGTTGCTTTCATTTTCAGGTTCTCAGGGCTGCAATTGTTGGGTTTCAGATATTGGTTTGTTTAAAAGCATCCAGTTGCATTAGCTATCTGGATTTTTTTTTTGAATGGCGGAAACCCTGTGCACTGGTTTGAGGTTAGCTTGGTTCTGGCCACATTTTAATTTGGAACTAAGCTAAAGTTGAGAGCTTGCCTTTAATATTAAGTTGTCTTCAACCGGACAATGCGGGTGTCCAAAGCTAAGCAAAGTGCAGGGCTGGGGCTCAGAGTTGCCTTGTGTTCACCTCCTTTGCACTCATTTTGCCAGAGTGACAGAAAATGGTGAACTGAGCTCCCTTCTCTGAAGCGAGTGTATGAAGGCTCAGGCTCTTAAATTGCATAAGTAGCATCTTGGGACTCAATGGGGAAAAAATAGACAAATGTATAAAAGGCCGTCAGACCTCATTCAAGGTGGTTTAGAAGAGCATTAATTGGTGTATAAGAAGTGGTCGAGATTCTGATATCTTTCCAGATTCACTCTTGATTTGCAATGGTGTAAGGCTACATCTAGACTGCAGGCTCCTTTTGGAAGAAGCTTTTGGAAGAGATCTTCTGAAAGAGAGTGTCCACACTGCGATAGTGCATTGAACAAGCCATCTGCTTTTTTGACAGATAGCCTCCATTGAGTGTGGACGCTCTCTCGCATGGAAGCTGTGATTACTCTGGGTGGAATGGACACCAGGGCACCTGTGCTTTTTCTTCTTTCCTCTTCTTGAGAAAGAACTCCCTCTTCCCCATCTACATACGCCTTTTTCCAAAAGAAGTTTACCAATGTTGGAAAAACTCCTCAGTTCTTTCAATTTTTTTTGAAAGAACGTAATTGCAGTGTGAATGTAATTTAAGTTTTTCCAAAAAATCTGTGTAGTGTAGACATACCCTCAGTGAGAGCATACACTCACTTTCTGTGCTATGATTCTATGACACTGAGCAGAGAACCCTGGACAGCACCCACTGCCCTCCAAAGTGGACACCGCCCAGCGGAACTCTGCCTGGATGTGTGAACGGGTGCAGGAATGGAAATAGGTCCCTCCCTCAGCCAACTTCCGCGCCTTCATTTTATAAATTGCCATCTTGGCCATAGCCAGGAGGACGTTGACAAGGCTCCCCACCCTCTGTTGGTGGTAGGAGGTCCTGCCACTTGGTATCTGGGCGAGACAAGAGGTTGGGGAAGTGGAGAGTGTGTACAGTTGACTTTTTGGCATGGTTTGAAAGGGGACCGGCTGCAATGTGTGCAGCGAGTTTGGGTGATGAGAGGGAGATGGTCAGAAGGTACACAAGGCGAGGGACTGATGGAGAGATCAGGAGGGCTAGGAGTGAGGGACTAGGAGTAAACCTGAGCAGTGGGCGGCAAAGTGTCCTTCACCTCCTGAAGTACATGCCAGGGAATACATAGGGTGGAGAGTCCCATGTGCTGGGTGAGCGCGGGAGGATCCACCCATTCTCTCCGGGCGCAGTCCAGGAGGTCTCTGATTCTGGTGACCTCCGCCAGGACCAACTTCTGGGACACTGAGAGGGACTCCGCCGCCTGCACACGAAGATGGGGATTGGGTAGCAGGGGCTCCGTGAAGAGGTCTGCTCCCACGCTGGCTCCCAAGGACCTGGTCACCGCATTAGGCTGTGAAACTTCAATGTGTCCCCAAGGGGCGCCCTACTAGCAGGGCCCAGCTGGGCTTGCACCCCCATCTTCCGCTGGCCCTAAGGGCGTCCCGCTAGCCGGGCCCAGCTGGGCTTGCACCCCCCCAATCTTCCACTGGCCCCACGGGCGCCGCGCTAGCAGGGCCCAGCTGGGCTTGCACCCCCATCTTCCGCTGGCCCTAAGGGCGTCCCGCTAGCCGGGCCCAGCTGGGCTTGCACCCTCATCTTCCGCTGGCCCTAAGGGCGTCCCGCTAGCCGGGCCCAGCTGGGCTTGCACCCCCATCTTCCGCTGGCCCTAAGGGCGTCCCGCTAGCCGGGCCCAGCTGGGCTTGCACCCCCATCTTCCGCTGGCCCTAAGGGCGTCCCGCTAGCCGGGCCCAGCTGGGCTTGCACCCCCATCTTCCGCTGGCCCTAAGGGCGTCCCGCTAGCCGGGCCCAGCTGGGCTTGCACCCCCCCCATCTTCCAGTGGCCCCACGGGCGCCCCACTAGCCGGGCCCAGCTGGGCTTGCACCCTCATCTTCCGCTGGCCCTAAGGGCGTCCCGCTAGCCGGGCCCAGCTGGGCTTGCACCCCCCCCCCCAATCTTCCAGTGGCCCCACGGGCGCCCCACTAGCCGGGCCCAGCTGGGCTTGCACCCTCATCTTCCGCTGGCCCTAAGGGCGCCCCACTAGCCGGGCCCAGCTGGGCTTGCACCCCCATCTTCCGCTGGCCCTAAGGGCGTCCCGCTAGCCGGGCCCAGCTGGGCTTGCACCCCCCAATCTTCCAGTGGCCCCACGGGCGCCCCACTAGCCGGGCCCAGCTGGGCTTGCACCCCCCCCCAATCTTCCAGTGGCCCCACGGGCGCCCCACTAGCCGGGCCCAGCTGGGCTTGCACCCTCATCTTCCGCTGGCCCTAAGGGCGTCCCGCTAGCCGGGCCCAGCTGGGCTTGCACCCCCCCCCCCATCTTCCGCTGGCCCTTTAAGGCCGCGTGGGTGACGCGCCTTCCTTCTTGGAGGCCCCGCCCTCGGGGGACCAGGCAAAGGAGGGGGAAGGAGCGGAGCAGGCAGGCTATTTTTAGCCCAGGGTTCCGTCACGTGACGGGGAGTGACGTCACCGAATGTTGTTGTTGGTGGTGGGGCGCGGAGCGGGCTGCGCGCAGAGCCAGCTGCAAAGATGGAGGAGCGGAGGCGCTGGCGGTGAAGCCGCGGGCAGCCGGATCCCTGGCGCGGAGGGGCTGGCCAGGGCACCCAGCCAGGCGGGGCCCCGCTGCAGCCGCCCACCGGCCTGGGTAGCAGGTAAGGGGGGGGCCGCCCCCAGGGGACACAGGGCGAGCGGCTCCAGCGCCTGCCCCATGCCAGCGCCGGGGAAGGGCAGCCGGCTCGGCCCGGGCCCCGGGCAGGGGTGCAGGGCGAAGCCCCCTTTCGAACGGGATTGCACCTGCCACAGAGAGAACGGGGCAGCCAGCCTGGTCCAGGTCACTTGCCCGGCTGCGGGCTCTGGGGCAGGATATTGGCCGGCAGGGAGCGCTGAGACATGGGTGGGTTACTGGGGCTGGCTGCTGCATTGGCACCCTTGGGGGTGTTTGCTAATGCACCTGCCCGAGACTCTCCTCCTCTTGCGGGGAACGGGTTGTGGGTGGGGGCCAAGGCAGGGGAGCAGAGGCTGTGCCTGTGACACAGAGCGCTGGTTATGAAACGGCAGCGCTGTCCGCATGGTGGGGTGGGGGGATCCTGCCTCCAGTGCAGATGGTGCTCAGGACTGGCTGAGCTCCAGTTTGGGCTGTGTGTATGTCTGGGGTAGGTCGGGCTGGGAGGATGCGCCTGGGGCTGTGAGACGGGGTGTGTGCCCATCACACCTCACTAGCCTGGGCTGAGGAAAAGCCACTTCTTGGAAGCAAAGAGTGGCATGTGGCTGTCGATGGGCAGAGGTGCTGGGGGTAAGGGAGGACCAACACAGGCTGGTTTTTCCTCTGGGCCTTTAAAGAGGGGGTCATTCTGGAACTCCACAAGGGAATGCATGCTTTTCCACCTCCTCTGCATCCTCTTGTGCCTGGCAGTTGCAGCTTCTTCAGGCTAGTGGGCGGGAGTGGGGAGGGAGGCCTGCCTCCATCCTTAGATCCCTTTGTCTGGAAACCTGCCTTGTAGGAGCTTAAACTTTGTGCACCCCGTGATGCCTGCATGGGAGATCAAGAGGATGCAAAGCTTGTTCAGATGCATGAATGCCCTCCTCCTGCCCCTTGTTTTGAATCAAAATCTTGTCTCTTGACCTTCTTGCTAGAGGGCTTGGTGCTTCTTTTCCCATCTCTAGCTGGCCTGGGAGTGGTGGGAGAAGGAAAATGTGTGTCTGTTATTGCCTGGGAGACAAAGGTTTGCTGATGCCTTGTCTTGCACGCTAGCCGTGTGCTATAAATACCTAGGCAGAGGGAGTGCGCATGCGGGGGGAATGAAAAGGGTCCTGAGAAGCGGCAGTTGCCCTTAAATAATTGATCCTTCCTACTTGCATCTTTTGGAGGAGGACCATCTGAAATACTGCAGCGCTCCCAGCTCCCTGATGGGTGATGATTTTTGTTTGCTCGGTGCCAGACCTACTCTGCTAGGGGATAAGGTGCAGTAGCAAGTGCTGGTCTTGGGGCTCTTTTCCCTTTTGCTTTTGGAGCCAGATTGTTTCTCCGGTGCGGGATGATGGGAGGGGTAGGATTTACTCCCGGACCTGCTCTCCCTTCTTTCCTTCTCCATCTGTGCCTTGTTATTCTTGCAGGTGAAATTGCAAAATGGGGCCATGATAGGAAAGGCATTCCTCTGGGAAAATAGGTTTGCTAATGGGTTGTCTGTGTTCCTTTCAGATCAGCATGCCAGGACCAGCATATCTCTGTGCTGCCAGTGGGGAGCCAGACTTTGCTCTCAGCCACGCTGGTGTAAATCAGGACTAACACCATTGACTTTGGCAGCATTGCTGTGCATTGATGCAGGTGTGGCTGAGAGCTGAACCTGGCCTGTGAGCAGGTACGCATGGTGCAGTAGGCAGTCTGGTGACCCCCATGGGATCATAGAGGTTAGAGTTGAGAGACTGGTCAAGTGCCATCCAGGGCATGTGGGAATAGATGACAGGGCTCCCCTCTCCTTCCCTCACATAGCTGGCTGCCGGGAAATATTTCCTAGTATTCATCCTCGTTTTTTTCCCCCTGCATTCCTGTCCTCCTTGCGTAGTGACAAATCCCTCCCTCCCTGTGTGCTTACACCCTTTCGGATGTCTGCGGAGTATTACTATTTCTGTCTGCCTGTTGTTTAACTCTTTCAGCTGTGAGGCCGCACCCTTCGTTATTTTGCTTCTCTTCTCTGAGCTCCCTTCTTGCTAGCTCTGTACCTTGGATAAGGTGTGAGCCTCCAGATTCAGTCACTCCTGCCTTGGAGGAGGAGAAGGGTTATAGAGATCTCAGTTGGGATCAGAGCCTCATTGTGCTGACAGCTGGACCCTCTCACCATAAAAGATAGGCCTGCTCAAAGGACCTTATAGTCTGAATGGGGGCATGGGCAGGAAGGGGTTAATGCCAAGATGAACATACAGTTCCATACACAGCATTGAGAAGGGACTTTGGTCGAGTGGTTTGAGCTGGGGGGGATTGGTAGGCAGGACTCCTGGGTTCTAGCCCTTGCCTTGGGAGGAGAAGGTAGTCAATGGGTTAGAATGCAGATGGACATGACTCTTGCTTTGTTTCTCTAATTTAGACAGAAATTAATGAAAGGAAGTCCTGTGGCCTGTGTGATATGGGGTCTTGGCCCAGAGGGTCACAGGAATCCCTTCTGGGTCTGCCGAATGAAATGCTTGTTAGTCCCAAAAGCTCAGAAATCACCAGATGGGCATAATAAATCTCCCAAACTTTTCTTTTTTTTTAAACGTTGGGTTCTTATTATTTGACTTCCAGTTTTTCTGCCTTTTGGGGCTTCATTTTTTCAAGCTTCTCTTGGCCACCACAAGGAGCAGAGAACTATCAAGGTAAATGAAGGCGGAGAGGCTCCTGCGTTCACGCATCTCCTTTCAGAAAACAGTGGCTGGTTGCAAGGCAGGCAGGGAAATCCCAGGTGCTGGCAGGGCTGTGTGCTCATAATGATGAGCATGGTCCAGAGCCCATTGATGTTGATGGAAAGGGGCCGCTTGATTTCAGACTGAGCCCTAATTACCAGACCCTAGCATCCTCCATTACTCTCGGTTGTTGCTGAGCCTGGTGGCAGAGCCAGCCCTAAGGTGTCCGTTGCGGAGGTAAATCAAGTCTGAGGCAGCTGCTTTACATTATTATCTTCAAGGGGTTTCACTTCCATTTTGTTTGATTTTTACAGGCCACCTCTTGGTACCTCACCATTACCCCTTTGATGGAGACAGGTGTGTCCCGCAAGGGCCTCCACTTAAAGCTGCCTTGGGTCCTGACTACCTCTAGAGAGGAGACATCATTATTTGTTCTGAGCCAACTTGCTATATAGCACCTTGGAGGCTCTAGTCAAGGACCAGGACCCGTCCTGCTAGGCCAGGGGTGGGCAATAACATGGCGGCTGTTTGCCAAGGTTGGCCCTGGTGGGCCGCTGCCGCTATATTTACCTGAACAGTCATGGACCAGGACACTGCTCCCCGCAGCTCCCGTTGGCTGGGAACGGTGATCCATAGCCAACGGGAGCTGCGACTGCCAGTACCTGTGGCCGTGAAGGTAAATATAGCAGCGGGGTCCTCCAGGAGCTAACTCTGCTGGACCGCATTTGGCCTGCAGGCCAATATTTGCCCATCCCTGTGCTAGGCCTTATATAAAACATTGAACGAAGAGGCAGCCCCTGTCCCGAGATGCTTACTAACTTTGGCCCAAATTCAAACCTTCCTTGGATTGTCTCGAAATTTGACAGAAAGCTGCAGGCTCAGATCTTAAATATTGTGGCTAATTTTAAATACTGATCGTGGCGGCTAATGGGACTTGGTCAGTGAGGTCCCTTCAGTGGCTTTCAGATTCTAAGCTGCCTTTGTTGTCCTTGTAGTATTGCCACTGTTGAAAGTTAGTCTCCTGGCTGCAGGCAGGCCCTGTCCATAGCTTGGGATTCAAATCTTGTCCCAGCAGATTTCTGAGCCGATCAGAGGGGGTTTGATTTCAGGCTGCACCTTTCCTGATTAATCATGTAGCTCTAGCGCTGCTCACTCAAAAAGGATCTGCCGGCGCGCTCTGTGTACTGAGGCCCTAAATGCAGCTGATTCTGGGGTGGGGGGAGGAAATAGCAGCTAGTGTGTGAAGGGGAAATGTTGCTTAAGCAGCCTGGAGCAGTGACATGGTCCTAGAATAGCTGCCATGGGCTATCACAGTGCAGAGAGGACTTATTAAAAAGATCCACCCAAGGATCTAGTGAGTCTTACACTTCTCTCTCTTGGGTTGCCTTTCTGACTTAGTGGGGTAAGAGAGACAAGATTACAGTTTATTTGTAGCATCTAGAAGTCCCTGCTGAGATCCAAGCTGCATTGTGCACACACGCATCAGAAGAGACAGGAGCTAACTGTCTGATATACAAGGCAAAGGAAGAATTCTCTCCATTTCACTGTTGGGACACTGAGGGGCTAAGGGACTTGCCTGGGGTCACACAGGGAGGCTGTGGCAGAGCCAATCTCCCAAGTTGCAGTGCAGAGCTCCTGCCACAAGATGCTCCCTCTCCAGGAAGGGTGCTTGTCAGAGGCAGGTCTGTTGGGATTTGAAGCTATAATTTCAGGGATCATTTAATGAAATCCTGGTGCTGTAGTAGTGGGGGGAGTTTTGCCACTGACTTCAGTGGGGCCAGAACTTCACCCCGAGCTACTGGCTACAAAACCATGTAGAAAAGGCAGCTATGTGCCAAGGTTGTGTGATACAGGCTCAAATGTGCGCGATTGATGCAAGAAAAGATGGGGCTGGTGGGTGTTGTTTTTAGCTATATGTCCTAGAAATTCATGGGATCCTCCAACTGGCCTTTTTCCTTCTCGCCTATCATCCTCTGTCATCGGGGCCTAGCTTGCAGAGTCTTTCCCTTGGGGACACCTGAGCCACGCTGCTGTCTTCAAGTGCTCCCGGAACTGGAAAGTAGTTAATGGATTCTGCTGCTGACGTGGGAGTCGGCACTGAATTCAGCTCATTGTGTCTCAGCTCCGCAGAGTGAGTATGAATGAGAAGCGTTGGCTGCCCCAGCCAACAGGTCCGACTGTGATATGAACAGCTTTGTAGGGTAGGAGGGGGGCTGGGTTTTTTTACTCTGTTTCTGTGAGAAGAACCATGTTTTAAGAGATTGTTAGTCCCGGTGTGTAGAGCCCTGCAAATCCGCAGATATCTGTTTTAGATCAGCAGGTATCTGCATGTGCAGATGTTGATGCCGATATCCATGGCTCATTTTTGTGGCTACGGATGCGGACACACATTCTGTATCTGTGCAGGGCTCTTCCCACGTGGGCTGGAATTCAGAACTATGGCTGATACCAGCCAGCGCAGCAATGAGGTAATTCAAATACAGGCTTGGACATCAGGGTCTTTTCTTGTGGGATAAGGTGGGAAAGATACTTGGCCAACCCACCAGAGTCATTGTCCTCGGGCCAGATCTCCAGCTGGTGTAAACTGATGTAGTGCCAGAGTGTTGATCTGAGTGGTAGGCTCAATGTGGTGTTATCCTTCCAGAGGAGAGAGCCAGGACACTGCAACCTAGTGGGCAGGGCTGAGGCTCAGTGAATCTGGAAACTGTTCCCAGCTCCGCTGCGGAGCTGTCGGGTGCCATTGGGCAAGTCACTTCCCAGCTCTATGCCTCTGTTTCCCCTTCTGCCTGGTGTATTTAGACTGCAAGTCCTGGTCTGCACTTTCCCAGCATGGTTGTGTTGGTTAGAGATGCAAGTCGTACCTAGCTGTGCAAACAGCTGTATCCATGTGAGAGCCCTGGCAGCTGCTGAAGTCAGCCAAGGGAAACTGGCTAGCATTGCAGTTGGTTTCCCTTTGGAGCCTTCCAGTTCTAAGAGCTGGCTGCAGGGGGAGACTGGCTAGAGTTTGTCAGTTTCCTTCTGCGAGCAGCTTATGTAAACCACTGGTGAGTGGGGATGTAAAACCCTGTTTAAAATGTTAACCGGTTAAACTGTATGTTTGACCAGTCTGCCACATTGCGCTGCAGGCAGGGGTCCAGTTAACAGGTTATTCCAGTAAGCATGCCAGTAATGCAATGCTTACTGGGTTAGCCTTTCCATCCCTACTGGTGTGACATTACTGGATTTTAGTAGGAACATGCAGATCAGCATTGCACCCACTGTGGTGTGTTTGCCCCAAATTTTGTGCAAAGGGGGCCAAGTGAGGTGTCAATTGAAAGATCATGCTTTGCTGATTGTTTATGCTACTTGTGTGCCTGTAGGTTTTTTGTGTGTGAAGTTACAAGTAATGGCTCTGTACTGCTATTTTAAGTGTTTGTCTGGGAGACAGCAGCAGGTGTCGCTCTCCTATGTAGGGATGTAACAGTATAGTCGATTAACGGCTGAACAAAAGCTTATAGGTTAATGCTATAGACCCACGTTTCTCAAATGCTGGGTCCTGATCCTCCGGGGGGTCATGAGCAACTTAGAGGGGGGGTCACGGTATCACAAAGTTTGAGAACCCCTGCTATAGGCTACACACATTTCCCAGCCCCCTTGCCAGAAAATGTTTTAGCAGGCTGGCCAGCAGCCTGCCTGGCTCATTCCCGGCTTGCACTTGGTCCGGTATCTCCCCCTGCTGCAGCTCTGCATTTAATGTGTATTAGGAGCCAGCCAGACAGCCCAGCTCAGTTCTGACTAGTGCCAAGTCTGGGAGCTCAGACACCCCCTCCCCAGACAAGGACTGCTGCCATCCTGCACTGCTGCCTCTGTATCCTAGCCAGCAGCACGGGGCATGAGGGGAGCTGGTTTTTAAACTGGCTTCCCTCAGAGACCAGCTCCCGCCTGGCACCCCACACTGCTGCCTCTGGTACAGGGGGCTCTTCGGAAGTGAGGGCAGAGAGCAGTGACTGCCAGCCCTGCCCCTCCCCTGGGGACTAGAGACTAGTTAACTAACCGATAAGAATTCATGAGGTTACTCGACTATTCAGTTAACTGATATTACAAATCGTCTGTAAACACTTGGAAGGTGGCAAGGTGATAGGGAACAGCCAGCATGGATTTGTAAAGAACAAATCGTGTCAAACCAATCTGATAGTTTTCTTTAATAGGATAACGAGCCTTGTGGATAAGGGAGAAGCAGTGGATGTGGTATACCTAGACTTTAGTAAGGCGTTTGATACGGTCTCGCATGATATTCTTATCAATAAACTAGGTAAATACAACTTAGATAGGGCTACTATAAGGTGGGTGCATAACTGGCTGGATAACTGTACTCAGAAAGTAGTTATTAATGGTTCACAATCCTGCTGGAAAGGTATAACAAGTGGGGTTCTGCAGGGGTCTGTTTTGAGACCTGCTCTGTTCAATATCTTCATCAACGATTTACATAATGGTATAGAAAGTACGCTTATTAAGTTTGCAGATGATACCAAGCTGGGAGGGGTTGCGGCTAATCTGCAGGATGGGGTCATAATTCAAAATGACCTGGACAAATTGGAGAAATGGTCTGAGGTAAATAGGATGAAGTTTAATAAAGACAAATGCAAAGTGCTTCACTTAGGAAGGAACAATCAGTTTCATACATACAGAATGGGAAGTGACTGTCTGGGAAGGAGTACAGCAGAAAGGGATCTAGGGGTTATAGTGGACCACAAGCTGAATATGAGTCAGCAGTGTGATGCTGTTGCAAAGAAAGCAAACATGATTCTGGGCTGCATTAACAGGCGTGCTGTGAGCAAGACACGAGAAGTCATTCTTCCGCTCTACTCTGAGCTGGTTAGGCCTCAATTGGAGTATTGTGTTCAGTTCTGGGCACCACATTTCCAGAAAGATGTGGAGAAATTGGAGAAGGTCCAGAGAAGAGCAACGAGAATGATTAAAGATCTTCAGAACATGACCTATGAGGGAAGGCTGAAGGAATTAGGTTTGTTTAGTTTAGAAAAGAGAAGATTGAGGGGGGACATGATAGCAGTTTTCAGGTATCTAAAAGGGTGCCATAAGGAGGAGGGAGAAAACTTGTTCATCTTGGCCTCTGAGGATAGAACAAGAAGCAGTGGGCTTAAACTGCAGCAAGGGAGGTTTAGGTTGGACATTAGGAAAAAGTTCCTAACCTTCAGGGTAGTCAAACACTGGTATAAATTGCCCAGGGAGGTTGTGGAATCTCCATCTCTGGAGATATTTAAGAGTAGGTTAGATAAATATCTATCAAGGATGGTCTAGACAGTATTTGGTCCTGCCATGAGGGCAGGGGACTGAACTCGATGACCTCTCGAGGTCCCTTCCAGTCCTAGTATTCTATGATTCTGTGATTCTATCCTTACTCCTATGGTGAGCGGTAGCTTCTCCGTGAATAGCTGTACTGCCAATGAACATCTGAGGAATTCTACTGCAAACTCGCAGATGAGCAGGTACACCATGGCTCTGCCTAAAAGGACATGGACAGGTTACTTTTTCATGTGACGTTCTTCATTTTGGGAGGTACCATCACGCAGAGAGAACAATGGATTTCCCTCCACATGGGCAAGATTATAAAAGGATCCTTGGGGTTCTTCCATTTTTGTCATTAATCCTGCTCTCCACTTCAGAAACATCTTTGCTATAAACAGAGGGCCTGGCAGGATTTGTTGACCCATCCTAACAAAGGACGTACTCCAGAGACTTTGAAGATGGCCATTTATTACATCTCTCCTAAGAGCCTGCATCATGAACTTTGTGATTGGTGTATGTAATGTGATCTCTTTAACAATTCTACTCTCTTTTCTTTCTTCTGTTAATAGACCTTTAGATTCTAAAGGTTTGCACAGCGTGCTTTTGTGGGTAAGATCTAAGGTATAAGTGGACCTGGGGATATGGCTGGTCCTTTGGAATCCGTAATACCTGTTTAGATTTGGTGAAGTTGGTTTTCATAACTTCTCCCCTGTGTAAGGCGTGGTGCTAGTTGGGGCACAGGGAACTTTGGGGTGTCTAAGGGGATTGCTTGTGAGACTTCTTGCTGGCCAGAATGGCAGCTGAAGAGCTCTGTGTGTCTGGCTTGGTGTCTTATGGAGGAGGATCCCACTCTTGGGCTGTAGGTAGGCCTGGGTCTGAGAAGTTTGTCCTGAGTTGACCCTCTCAGCAGTGGCCCCGGACCACCTGTTATATTACAACGGGTAAGTCCTATTGTGGTGCCTCTGGGTGCCAGGCCCAGAGGGGATCTGAGTCTGTTACGGCCTCAGATCTAGGAGGGTGGAGTCCCTAGCTGCAACACGGGCCTTTTTGGAGCTCCCCTGTTGAACACCCCACATGCTGCCCTCCAGGAGACTCTGACACCTCTGGCCATTAACCCGGGAGCGCTATAGCCAAACTTGTCCTGTGGGAGCCTCCGACTGGGCTAATGGCCAGTCTGCTCACTTGCCTCTGGCCACACCTTCTTCTCTTTGCTGATGCCTCTCCATTGGGAGGACTGGGCTCTGTTACATGCCGCAGCAAGAGCCAATAAGCAAAAGCTTATCAGATAGTTGAGTCGACTACTTGCTTCTCTCTCCCCCGCCCCCTCCCCCTTTGGTGCCTCTATCAGAGAGAGGCAGCAAGGAGGGGGAAGGATACTTCAAAGTGGCCTTTTTTTGAAAAAACGATACCTGTGTCTAGACCACTGCTGCGTTCTGTCAACAGTAAATCGACAGAGCGCGGTGGTTTTGTCGATGGCAGTAAACCTCATTCTACGAGGAATAACACCTTTTTCCAAAAGAGAGCATCTAGGTGCTCTTTCGAAAAATCTTCTTGTTGTCTAGACACTCTTTTTCGACAGAGGCTATTTTGAAAGATCCACATATTGATCGGAGGAAGCGGGTCTGGCCCACGAAAGCTCCTCACCTAATAAACATCTCGCTAGTGCTACATAGTCCTGTCTCTTGTTCCTGTCAGGAAAGGCGAGCAGTCTAGACATAGCCTCACAGGGCCCACAGGTGGGCTGATGCTTAGCCTGCCCCAGCCCCACCGCTAGGGTGGCTAACAGCCTGCACCAGGAGCTGGCCTGCGCACCCACAGGGAGCCGTAGGTATTTGCTTTCCAACCTGGTTAACATCTAGGTGGCCCTAGAATGCTGGTGCCTCTGGGCTACGTGGAAATCCGGCCTGCCCTGGGGAGGCTGCAGTGCTTTTGGGACTGGTGAACCGCTTTGCCTGTTGTGTTGAGCCGGTACCTGAGCTAGGCAAAGAGGCAGACAGGGCGAGGGAGTGTCAGAACCAGGAAGCTGTCTGAGGACAGAGGGGAGAGCGCAGGAGCAGGGGCGAGGTGCCTGCCAAAGGAGCTGCACGAGACCTGGGACACCAGAACCTGGGAGCTGCTGGGGAGGACAAGGGGGCATCCTGCCGGGTTGCAGGAGGGCCTGCCGGAATGAGGGCAAGAAGCAGCTTTGGGCGGAGTGAGCTGTCCCAGAACCAAGTGGGTGGCTGGTGAGAGGTTCCCCTGAGCAGGGGTAGGACTCTGAGGTGAGGAGACCTGGAAGTGGAATGCTGCAGGGAGCCAGCGCTCAGGAGATCCAGCTTGGACTATCAGGGCAGCCTTCGGGAGAGGAACGGGCTTGGAGCTCCCAGCAGGATGGGCTGGGGCATGAGGCCTTAGGAACGGGGACCGCATGGTTAATGACTTGGAGGTGGGTAATCTGGATGGAGGGCAATTCAGTGTTGTTGAAGAGCTGCTGTGTTGCAACCTTGTCTTGCTCTGGGATTTTGGGGGGAACCATGTTTACCAGGAGGGACTTGGGGCGCCATGTGTGGAGAAGAGGTTTGAATGTTCATCTGAGACCAGGCATTCCTCTGCGTGGGTGGATAAAGGGGAAACTGAGGCAGGTTGTGCATGCAGCCACTAGATGAGCAAAGACTCATATTCTCCTAGTGTGGTTCTCATGGGACCATTCTGGGATCCCCATTATCTGTTGAGGTTTTTATACTGTGCTTGTCTGTGGAGTAGCTGAGTACCTTCTGTTCTCCAGCACCCCCCACCCATTTAGCAATACGGGGACTGCAGAATGGCTGCGATCTACCATTTCCTCTTTGGGGTTGCCGGTTTGTGGACATGCTGTGGAGACAAGGTCTCCTTCCCATTGTAGCTGCCCCATACATGCACTCCCAGGCTGGGCTCTGCACTCCACACTCTCCCCCCTGTGTGGTCAAGCCCTGTGGATTATCGGCTGTATTTGCGTTAGCAATCAACGGTGCTGCGAAAACCACTGTGTGAAGCAGGTGGCTTGTTCCACGACACAGCTGGAGCGTGGTCTGGCCCGATGGTGAGCATGAGATTGAGTTGCCTCCCTCAACCATGCCATGGTGTGTGAGTAGGCCCAGGGAATGAGCAGACTGAGGCATGCTGGAATTGCCTGGCAGGCGGTGGCAGGGGAAAGGCGTGTTGGCCAGGTGGGACCAGGGATCAGTGAAAAGGAGCAGTGTGAGGAGGAGGCAACGAGTCCCTGGCAAAAACAAACCTGTGAAATGCCGCGGGATCCTGTTGGTAGCTGTGCCAGGAGGAAGAATGCATGGTGCTGCTGCCCTTCGTAACTGTGAGCACTCAGTGCTTCCCTGCCGTGCCCTGCACTGCCAGCTCTGGGGAACTTAAGAACGTAGGAGCGACTATACTGGGCCAGACCGAAGGTCCATCTAGCTGTGTCCTGCCTGCCGACAGTGGACAATACCAGATGCCCCAGAGGGGCACAACAGGGAATCCTCACCTGATCCCTCCCCTGTCACCCACCTCCAGAGAAACAGGCTAGGGGCACCATTCCTACCCATCCTGGCTAATAGCCGTTGATGGACCTAACCTCCATGAATCTATCTCGCTCTTTTTTAACCCTATTAAAGTCCTAGTCTTCACAACATCCTCTGGCAAGGAGTTCCACCGGCTGACTTCCTTTTGTTTGTTTTATACCTCATCTGGTTGAGGCATGAAGTTGTCATGTCTTTTCCAGGGTCTCCAGGAGCAGAAGCTAGGTCAAAGGCCAGTGTCCTACCCAGTAGACAACACTGCTGCTCTTCAGCAGAGTCCAGCTTCATGTCCATTCCTTACTGCTCCATGTCCATAGGCTTGTGGATATTGGACAGCTTGGGAGCCATTCGATCCAGCCCCGTGTCGCTGATGTGCAGCTGCCGCTGGCTGTGTGGGCTGATTTCAGCTTCCTTGCACTCTCAGGCCTTGGGGATAGGGTAGAACTGGTGCCTTTATCTGTGCTTATTCACACCATCCCCTCACCCTGGGGGTGTTGGGGTAGCTAACAGCTGTGGGACTGGAAGGGGAGATCTGGAATGACATGCAAGTTGCTGAGACATTGCAGGGCCAAGCATGTGTCTTTGTGGAGCAATGGAGAGTGTCAGGGTCAGACAGTCACCCCCCCCCCAACCCCCACCCATTGGGTGTGTTCCACTCAGTCTGGAGTGAGCAGATATGGGCTCTCAACTCGGCTCACCCAGGGTGACCTAGTGGTTGATTGTGCGTGGTCGGTGCGGTGTGGGTGCATGGGCAGAGGGTATAATAGGCCAGGACTTCCCTGGTGCTTTTGCTGACCCACCACCAGACAGGCCACAGTGCTCCCCCTGTCCGTGAGAGGCACACCGCCACTGCCGCCTCCGCCCCCAAGGTCCTGCTGCTCACCACCTCTCCCCTCCTCGGCATGGGAACGAGGAGTGATGCAGAGAGCCAGCAGGTCAGTGTGCGGGGGGCTAGCGCTAGAAGAGGCTGCTGACCCAGCCCAGCACTTGGAGGGCCTGTCGGCCTGGCCTGGATGGTGACACTAGAGCCGCCTAGGGATGTTAAATATCGGTTAATTAAATAGTCGAATAACCTCATGACATTTTATTGGTTAGTCGACTATTCTCTAGTCCCTGGGGGCAGGGCTGGCAGCCTGCATGGTGCCAGGCAGGAGCTGATCCACGAGGGATCCAGTTTAAAAACCAGCTCCCTTCACCGGCCTGTCGCCTTGTGCTGCTGCTTCTGAGAGGCGCAGCAGCCCCTGTCTGGGGGGTAAGAGCTCCAGGACCCGCCGTGTGTCCGAAGCTGGGCTGAGGCGTAGCGATGGGGGGGCGACGCCACGCTAAGGGGGGGCCGGGCTGGGCTGAGGGCGTAGCGATGGGGGGGGATGCCACGCTAAGGGGGGGCCGGGCTGGGCTGAGGACGTAGCGATGGGGGGGGATGCCATGCTAAGGGGGGGCCGGGCTGGGCTAGGGCATAGCGATGGGGGGGATGCCACGCTAAGGGGGGGCCGGGCTGGGCTAGGGCGTAGCGATTGGGGGGGATGCCACGCTAAGGGGGGGCCGGGCTGGGCTAGGGCGTAGCGATGGGGGGGCGCCACGTTAAGGGGGGGGCCGGGCTGGGCTGGACATGGTGCACACAGCCCCACGTGTGGTGGCGAGTCCCGTGCTCCCTGTGCCATCCTGCCTCCAAGGCAGGGCCGGGTGCGGGAGTGGCCATTTCAAGGGGGGGGCTACCTGTTCTGTACCTCGGAGAAGGGGGGCAGCTGGGGCAGCACCCCTCGGGCAGTGGTCCGGGACGGCGGCCCTAGAGGGGCTGGAGGAGGTCATGTGCCTGTGCCAGCCCCTAGTCGGGCACCCCACAAGGCAGCGCCTCCCGTGCGGTCGGCTAGTTGTTGGCAGCTTGGGCCACGTCACGCAAACGCCTGGGAGTTAAGCGCCCCTGGCCTGTGCTCTGGCACTTCCCCCCTGCCCACGATCCCACAACTCACCCTCTGGCATCAGCTGGTAGGAAACCTGCCAGTCTCAAGCCCTTGGTCGGCCAGGCGGGGGGCCAGAGGCGTGTAA
Source organism: Pelodiscus sinensis (assembly GCF_052426305.1). Classification (NCBI taxonomy): domain Eukaryota; kingdom Metazoa; phylum Chordata; order Testudines; family Trionychidae; genus Pelodiscus; species Pelodiscus sinensis. The sequence continues at coordinate 114,377 of NC_143080.1, forward strand.
GGGCAGGCAATGGCGTGGGGGGTAGGGTCTTGGGAGGAAGAGGTAGCTCAGGAGTGTTTGGGGGGGAGGGACAGTGTGTGGGTGGGGTCTTGGGGCAAGAACAGCAGGGTGGGGGATCATGGGTCTGGGTGCTCGTGCCCCCCAGCCCCACTTTTTGGACACTTCTGTGATTTTGGGCGAGGAGAGCTGGGCCCGCCCCGGAGCAGTGCCGAGCCACGGCAAGGGACAGCCCGTGTGAAGGACCCAGAGTAAAGTGATGGCTTGGCTGACAGGGAAGCAAGAGGAGCTTTGTCATTTGTGAGCTCTGCCTGCAAGTGCTCAGAGCGGAGGCGTGGGGAGCTCCTTTCCTCGTGTGCTGCATTTGCCAGTGACCCGGCGCCTGCCACCCGGTTCCCTGCCCACTGACTTTCAGCCACTCACCTGCCTGTCACTGGATCACCTCACTCGATTTCATATGGACACAAAGCGCTGTCAAGCAACTGACGGCACCATCCGCCTGCTGGAACAGTACCATGCCCGCACGACCAAGGCAAGGCTAACCCTCACCAGCCCTCACTCAGAGGGCTTTCCCAAGGAGGCCAGCATTGGCCCCATTGTACATCTGGGGAAACTGAGGCACAAAGGGGGCCACGACATGCCCAAGGTCACACACCAGGCTGGACTGGTTTCCAGTGGTTCGGGAGCTGTCTACACAGGTAGGGTACGTCTACACTACAGCGCTAATTCGAACTAACTTAGTTCGAATTAGTTAATTTGAACTAAGCTAATTCGAACTAACGTGTCTAGAACTAAAAACTAGTTCGACTTAGCGTTTTGCTAATTCGAACTAGCAAGTCCACATTGAGTGGACCCTGAACAGGGCTTAAGGATGGCCGGAAGCAGTGCCGGCAGGGCATCAGAGGAGGACTTAGAGCGTGGAGATGCTGCCTCAGGCTAGCCGAGGGCTGCGCTTAAAGGGTCCCGACCCCCACCCCGGACACACAGTTCTAAGGGGTGCCCCGCTTGCAAAGCAGTCCTGGCTTGGATTGCCCCGAGTACCCACACTGGGCACATCACACCACTCGGCCATCAGCCCGGCTGCACTTGCCGCAGGCTGCCATCTGGGGAGAGGGGGCAATCGGGGGGCTGCAGGAGAGCTTCCACCCCCAGAAGCCTGCAGAGCCAGCCCAGTCGTCCCCATCGGGGGCTCGTACCCCATTCCTCCCTCACCTCCTTCCACTTACCCTTCCCTAGCCCCCCTTCTTATTGATGTACAAAATAAAGATAACGTTTCTTCCAACATTGACTCTGTCTTTATTGAACAAAACTGGGGGAGACTGGGAAAAGGAGGTGGGAGAGGGGAAGAGAGAGGCTGGGAGAGGGGAGGGCAACTAACATGATCAGGGGTTGGGAACAGGTCCCAGATGAAGAGAGGCTACAGAGACTGGGACTGTTCAGCTTAGAAAAGAGGAGATGGAGCGGGGACAGGATAGAGGTCTCTAAAAGCAGGGGTTGGGTGGAGAGGGTGCATTCAGAAAAGTTCTTCATGAGTTCCCCTAAAGAAGGACTAGAGGACACCAAAGGAAAGGAATGGGTAGCAGGCTTCAACCTAGTAAGAGAAAGTTGTTCTTCAGAAAGCAAATAGTTAACCTGTGGAACTCCTTGCTGCAGGAGGCTGTGAAGGCTACAACTAGAACAGAGTTTAAAGGGAAGTTAGATCAAGTCATGGAGGTTGGGTCCATGGAGTAGTCTTAGCCAGGGGGTAGGAGTGGTGTCCCTGCCCAAAGTTTGTGGAAGGCTGGAGAGGGATGGCACGAGACAAATGGCTTGGTCACTGTCTTCGGTCCATCCCCTCCAGGGTCCCTAGGGTTGGCCGCTGTTGGCAGACAGGCTACTGGGCTAGATGGACCTTTGGTCTGACCCAGGACGGCCATTGTAAGCTCAGGGCTCAGGGTCGGGGGTCTCAGTGGACCCCCTTGATTTTCATTTAAACCTGCTCCTGGGTGGCCAGGCTGGCAGCTCTCCTGCCCTAGCCGGCCACTTTCCTGTGCCTAGTGTGGAGATCGTGGACGAGGTCCACGATGTCCGCACTAACCCAGGAAGGTGCCCGCCTCTTGCAGTCCAGGGCAAGCTCCCGGGAGCCGCCAGCCTGGTCCCAGAAGAGGGGGTGGGCTGGGGGACATCGGGTGGGTGGCTCTGTGCCGTGCCAGGTGCAGGGTCTGCTGGCTGGGTGCTGGCAGGCTTGCACCTGGCACGGGCACCGTAGCCAGCCCGTGCCCCTTTAAGGGCTCCGGGGCCGGGAGGGGGGCATAGAGTTTCCCTGGTGTTGGCCAGAGTGGCCACCAGGGAAAGCTGGGGAGGGCTAGCCTCCCACTAGTTCGAATTAAGGGGCTACACACCCCTTAATTCGAACTAGTAAGTTCGAACTAGGCTTAATCCTCGTAAAATGAGGATTACCTAGTTCGAACTAAGCGCTCCGCTAGTTCGATTCAAATTCGAACTAGCGGAGTGCTAGTGTAGCGGCTATGAATGTTAGTTCGAACTAACATTGTAGTGTAGACAGACCCGTAGCAAAGACGTGACTGCAGCACAGACCGGCAGAACCTGGCTCGCTGCAATCTGGCTAATGTGGGGGACCTCTGCGGGGAGGGGGGGCTTCAGCAACCATGCCCTGGCTAGCTCGTGCTGCGATCAGGCTGCCCCTGCAGGAAGGAGACTGTCCTGGGAGCTGCCCGCAGTGCAGCCCAACTAACGGCAGTGAAGGGCAGAGACTGATACCCGGCAGCCGCCCCCTGCCCCCACGTCTCCCCACTCAGCCCCGCCCCCCAGGCTTGCTGAGCCCTGTGAGGGGAACGCTTAGGACCTAGCCAATTCACTCCCCTTGCACCGTAACACCTGCTTAGAGGCACCACAGGGCCTGGCCCCTGGGCCCCATAGTGTGGGAGAGATCAGGGCCTGACCTGACCCCCAGTTCAAGGGATCCACTTGAGGGAGGGGCCTGGCACCAAAGTCCCACTGGTGCACAGGAGGCTACAGGAGCCCTCTAGGGGGCGCTGACTCCAGGTCAGTCCCAGGGCAGGGGGCACAGGCTGGCTCTCAGAGGTATGGATGGGCTCTGGGGACCCGTCCCCTCTAGGGGGCATCAGCCCCCATCTAACCCCATGCGGGCAGTATAGAATCACAGAACACCAGAGCTGGAAGGGACCTCGAGAGTCGTCGAGTCCAGTCCCCTGCCCTCACGGCAGGACCAAGGACCCAGGGCACTCTACACATGGCCTGCGGGTTGCATGCTGCCCACGGCCTGTTTGTTTGCAGCCCACGGTGCGGTTTGGGTTTGTGGGGATCAACATGCAGCTGGCGGGTAGGAGCCAAAACAAAAAAGGAGTCAGTATAATGGTCTTCTGTTGAGATGCATTTTAGTAGTTCAATTCCTGGGCTGTCATTGCGCCTTAAAAGTGCTGTCATATGGGTAGAAATTGGGTAAATGTTTCATTTTATTAATATCAGCAGAACTGACGTAAATGGGGCCTGTCTGTTGTGTAGTCCTGCCTTAATCTTTGTATTTATGCAGGTCAATGTGAAAGAAGTTTTTTGCATATATTTGTATATATATTTGCATGTAGATGCAACCACACTTAAGTAGCGGCCCTCGGCATGTGCTGTGAGTATCAGTGTGGCCCCCGGGGCTTCCAGAGTTGAGTTGCCCTAGCTCATCCCTGACAGGTGTCTGTCTAACCTGCTCTTAAATATCCCCAAGGATGGATATTCCACAACCTCCCTAGACAGTTTATTCCAGTGATTAACCTCCCCTGACAGGAAGTTCTTCCTAATGTCCAACCTAAACCTCCCTTGTTGCAATTTAAGCCTGTTGCTTCTCATCCTATCCTCAGAGGCCAAGAACCATTTTTCTCCCTACTCCTTGTGATACCTTTAGATATTTGAAAGCTGTTCTCATGTCCCCTCTGTCTTCTCTTTTCCAAACGAAACAAGCCCAATTCCTTCAGCTTTGCCTCATAGGTCATGTTCTCGAGACCTGTCATCATTTGTGTTTGATCTTCTCTGGACTTTCTCCAGTTTCTCCAAATCTTTCCTGAAATGTGGCGCTCAGAACTGGACACACTACTCCAGCTGGGGCCTAATGTGGATGACTCATTCCCTGCCTATGGGATGTGAGACTGGGTGGGTTAATTTCCAGTCCTCCTGTTTATTCTCTTCCTTTGCCCTCCTGGCCTAGGAGTTCTCACAGGGGCTCTGCAGGAAGGCAGCCCGCACTGCCCCCCGCAAGGAAACCCCTTATGCAGGTGTTAAACAGCTGTCCAGCCCCACCCCAGAGGTGACTGCAGACCATGTCTGAAGCAACACAGCACCAGCAACGGACAGGGGAATGGCTCCCGGGAGGTGGTGGAATCTCCCTCCTCTGGAGATATTTAAGATATTTAAGAACAGGTTAGATAGACATCTTTCAGGGATGGTGTAGACGGAGCTTGGTCCTGCCTTGAGGGCGGGGGGCTGGACTCGATGACCTCTCGAGGTCCCTTCCAGTCCTATTATTCTATGATTCTATGAATGCTTCAGTCCCGTTGAATGGGCCTCAGCCCCTTTCCTTCCCCTCCCCTGCTTTGCAATGGGGCTGCAGACTCTGGGGGAGAGGGGTGGAGGCAGGCAGAGGTGTCTAATACAGAGATGTGTCTACATCTGCTGTAGGGAATCATTCTCTCATTGAAGTTTTTAGCTTTGTATTGAGTCCTTTTACATGGAGACTTTGTATTATGTCTTGGTAGAATAGTCCCTAGGACAAGTGAGGCAGAGACTGTCCCTGTGGGGTGAACGAAGTGGGAATGGATAAGGCGGAAGACGAGTACCTCCGGGCAGTTGCAAGGGCTAGAGAGGGGATGGAAGCCAGAGTCATTAAATGCAGAGCCACTTCAGGAGTAGGTCCTGCTGGGGCTCTGGTTCAAGCCCTGTTGTTGAGCCACACACCCAAGTCAGCAGGTCTGTGTGGGGCAGTGTGGACATCTGGGCACCCGGCTCTGGCCGGTTTGCAGCGTAGTGCAGAAGTTCAAGTGCAGGCTTGGGAGCACTGAGTCCACCTGCCCAGGGCCCACAGACTGGGGTTTCCAGTGCCATGAGACACACCCTTAGAGCAGTGCTTCTCAAATGTTTTGGCCCGGGGCCCACCCTGCTCAAGACAGACCTTACCATGGACCAACCATCCGCGATGACAAAATGGGTGCGGGCGTAGTCTGAGGGTTGGAGGCGTCTGGCCAGGAGGGACGGTGCAGGTGGGGCTAGGGATAGGGGGCGCTTACCTGGCTTTGTGCAACCTGCTGCTCTCTTTAGCCAGGATTCTGGCCAATGGGAGCAGTGGGGGAAGCCTCCTGGTAAGTGGTTTTCTGCACTGCTGTTCCTCCAGCCAGAGGGAAGGCGAGCAGCAGTGCTCAGAGCTAATTCCTGCCCTCACGAGCTGGATCTGGCCTGCGAGGCTTCTTCCCCCTCCCGCCAGTGGGAAGCCGATGCTGGCACACCAGCTCTGCAGGGAGGGGTGCAGGGTAGGGACGTTAAATATCGGTTAATTGCATAGTCGAGTAGCCTTACACCAGTGGTCTCCAACCTTTTTACACCCAAGATCACTTTTTAAAGGACAGACCAAGCCAAGATCTACTGCCCTGCCCCTTCCTTGAAGCCCCGCCCCCTCTCTTCTCCTCCTCTCCATCACTTGCTATCCCCAATCCTTATACTGCTACTTTAAAAAAAAATTCCCACCATTCCTCGCAGCTACTCACCTGTGCTGTTGCTCGGTGAGTAGCTGCTCCTCAAATGAGGAAATCTAATATAAATGTACTGTGCAGGCACGCAGTTCAGAGAGGGCTCAAGAGCTGCTCTTAGAGCCCCTGAGATCTACCGGTAGCTCACGATCTACTGGCTGGTGACTACAGCCTTATATGTTCTTATCAGTTAGTCGATTATTCTATTGTCCCTGAAGGCAGGGCCAGCAGCCAGTGCACCTCACTCCCGAGGAGCCTCTGTAGCAGCAGGAGCTGGTCTGTGAGGGGAGCCAGTTGGAAAAACCAGCTCCCTTCGTGGACTGGCTGCCTGCCCCCTGTGCTGTTGCCTTTGAGAGAGAGAGAGAGAGAGGCAGCAATGCAGGGTGGCTGCAGCCCTTGTCTAGGGCGGGTTTGAGCTCCTGGACCTGGCATGAGCCAGAACTGAGCCAGCCTGCCTGCCTGCCCGGCTCCTAATACACTTTCAATGCAGAGTCTCGGCAGGGGCAGGTCCTGGACCTGGTGTGAGCCAGGACTGAGCCAGCCTGCCTGGCTCCTGATGCACTTTCAATGCCGAGCCTCAGCAGGCATAGGTCCCGGACCCGTCGCAAGCCAGGACTGAGCTGGGCTGCTGACCAGACTGCTCAAAAATGTCCTGGCCGAGGAGAGGGGGAGAAATGCATGTGGTCTATGACGTGAACCTGTCAGCTTTTGCTTATCGGTTAATCGACTCCACTATTACATCCCTAGTGCAGGGCACGAGCCCCAACCCCATCTGCAAGATGGCCATGGACTCCTAGTGGTCTGTGGACCGCACTTTGAGGGAAGGCGACTCCCTACTCAGTTTCCCTTCTGCCCTGGGGCCCCGTAGATGGAAAAGCCAGCTGTATGTTCCTTGCACTAGGAACCAGTCTTTGCAGCATGCTGCAAGCAGGCCCAGCCTGGGCTGGTAGCCGATGAAGACACTTTGACCTTCTTTAGCTTATGTGGTTTCCCTCCATGAACAGAGCCTGGCTGCTCCCTCAGAGGCCAATTAACACCTGCCCTGCTCTGCGTCCGGGAAAACGAAGTGCAGAGAAATGCCCCAAATTACCAAATGTGTCCATGCCAGGAGCAGGAAGAGATTCCAGGCACCCTGACTCCCAGCCTCTGACTTGCATTCCTGAGCCTTCTGCTTGTGTCCATGGGCCAGCTGCTTGATTGCACTCCAGTTATTAGCCAGTGTAGGAGGGATTCTGCTTTTGAATCTGGATCCACTCCTGAGAGCGAGCAGCGGCTGACTGCCCTACTCCAGCGGGAGAGAGCCCTTTCCCTCGTCTGCCTGTTCACAGCCGATATGGAGCAACCTGGCTGAATCCCCCCTTGATGAGTCTTAGGAGTGAGACTTCATGCCTGTATGGCCCCTGGCACCCCGCAGAGTGGCCATGAAACACAGCCAGCCCTGGACAGAGGGCAGCAGCCAATTCCGAGCATGCTGCTCTGGCCATGGGCAGGAAGAGAATTGGCCAGCATGACTGGGGTAAGCCCTGCTCTCCCAAGGGGGTGTATGTGCGTACGTGCATGCATTTGATCTCCACGTGGAACAGGCAGGGACATGCACATGCATAGCTCTCCGTCCTTCTGCACCGAATTTCCTTTTTTGGCTCTCACCAGCCAAGGCAGATGCTGCAAACTTTGGGCAAGTTCTCAGGGATGTAAATTGACATCCAGCCAGTGACTTCACTAGAGCCACAGCAGTTGACGCTAGCTGAGGATCTGGCAGTTTTTGCTTACAGCGCCATGCCAGGCCATCTGCTAGCCGTGTCTGGAGCACGGCTGGCTGCACAGAACTTAAGGCATGTCTGTGTCAGCTACAGCTTTTTCTAGGGTTCCATGGTAGCGTGGAAGATGCTTCAACTCTGAGCTTTCCTCAAGTCTTCTGATGCATCCCAGAGTGATACCTCTCCCCTGTGGCTTGCACTTTCTTGGTATGGGGCATGAGAAGCCTTTAACTAGGCTTGTGTTGTCAGACGGTCTCTGTTGCTGATGGCCTTGGTGTGCCGCCAGCTCCTTCCAGTCAATCTGGCCAGGCAAGGGGAGAGCCATGCCCATGGGGCTGAGCAGGGGAGGGCGTTTGCACCAAATCCAAGTGAGAGCATTCCGGCCATCTTCAGCGGTAGTGCACTACTAAAGTGCAGGGCAAACTCTGGTGTCTCCTGGGCGGAAGTAGGGATTGTAGCAGCTGCACTGGTCTACACGAGCTGAGGCACTGGTCTGGCAGCGTTCGCCCTCCTCTAGTGCTCTTCATCTGAGGTCTCAAAGCGCTGTACAGATTCAGCTGATAAGCCTGACAACTGGACAGAGGCCGCATCTGGAGTATTGTCCAGTTCTGGGCCCCCCACTACAGAAAGGATGCGGATGAATTGGAGAGGGTCCAGCGGAGGGCAACCAAAATGATTAGGGGGCTGGAGCATATGACCTATGAGGAGAGGCTGAGGGAGTTGGGTCTGTTTAGTCTGCAGAAGAGAAGAGTGAGGGGGGATTTGAGAGCAGCCTTCAACTTCCTGAAGGGAGGTTCCAAAGAGGCTGGAGAGAGGCTGTTCTCAGTAGTGACAGATGGCAGAACAAGGAGCAATGGTCTCAAGTTGTGGTGGGAGAGGTCCAGGTTGGATATTAGGAAAAACTATTTCCCTAGGCGGGTGGTGAAGCACTGGGATGGGTTACCTGGGGAAGTAGTGGAGTCTCCATCCCTAGAGGTGTTTAAGTTGCGGCTTGACAAAGCCCTGGCCGGGTTGATTGAGTTGGGATTGGTCCTGCCTAGAGCAGGGGGCTGGACTTGACCTTCTGAGGTCTCTTCCAGTTCTACGATTCTATGAACCCCAGGGTGGAGTAAATGAGGGCTGCAACGTCAGGGTGTTAGAGGGAAGAGAATAGCTGCTGTTGGCATTGGGACTTCTGGCTCTGCCACTGACTTATTGTAAGACCTCAGGCAAGACATTTTGCCTTTCTGTATAAGGGGGATAAAGAAGAATTGGCTCCAGCGTGGGTGCGAGAGGGGAATGTTTGGGTTACATTGTGTATAAACAGCACCAGGAGCAAGGTGCAGGGGGGGTCGGCTCTGTGCCCCTGGAAGGGGTGGGGCCAAGGGCAGTCAGTCCTTAGCACTGCCCTGAGCATGCCACTGGGCCCTCCCCCCCGTTCCTCAGAGCCCCGCAGAGCTGTGAAGCAGCACTCAGCAATTCAGAGGAGTCCGCGGCTCTGGCTGTCACCATTGTGGCCTCTTTGAAATGCAGTTGCCCCCTTTGCCCCTCCCCCAGTTGGTGGTCCTGTGCATGAATGCTGGAAATGTCTTCTGACCTAAAGCGCTTTGATAGACAACGCAAGGGGCAGCCTGGAGAGGGGTGGGAGGGTGTGTGTGCTGCAGGAGCCTGGGGGCATGGGAAGGTGCCGTGCCTGCCAGCGCCCTGGCTGGAGACAGGAGTGCCTGGGCCAGTGCTCAGTGGATGGAAAGGGCTTGTGTGATTGCTCCTGCCGGCTTCCTGCACCAGCTCTGCCACCTGTTCCCCATCCAGGACTGTCAGCCTGCGGCATGGGAGGGAATGCTGCCTCCCCACCAGCCCGATCCTGCAAGGTGCAGGGGAATGTGCAGATTGGTGCCTTCTGATTGCTACATACCCCTGGGGGTCTCCTGCCCCCTCCTGTTGCCATGCGCAGTGCGTCTCTGGCTCAGCTCTCCTCGGCTGCTGCTGCCCATCGCAATACAGTGGGCCCTGCCGATGGAGATTTCTAGCTCATCCTTCCTCTGCCTCCGACTACATCCCCCTCTCTGCCCCCCTGGCCGTGGCGCTCTGCCTGCCTTTGTGGGGCTGGCTCTGTGGGAAGTGCCCCCTTTGCACTTGGCTTCTCCATACAGAGCTGCTCCTGCTGCCCCGATGATGGGGCTGGACAGAGCTAGACATGGGCTGTGGGCTCTGGGACACTGCACCCCGGCAGGTCCTGCTGCTCCATGCCCTGCCTTCGCAGGAGGAGGCTGTGCTGCTCAGGGCGAGAAGGACCTTGCTGTGTGCCTGCCAAGTGCCTTCCCCAGAGCATGGGCTGCTGAAGGGCAAAGCCAATGATCTGGTGCTGCAGAGCCGGAGGGTCCAAGTGAAGCACCTCCCCCTTCAGATGGATGGTTCCTTCCCCACCGACCCAGCAAATCGCCCCTGGAGACAGACATGCAGTGGGTCTAGCCTGAGGCCATCACCCCAAGGCCTACCTGTCTGTGCAGGGCTCCTCCCTCAGCAAGTGGGGGGGGGGGGGAGACCCCAAGGGGATTTATTGCCACCTGGAGGCTGATCTCACAGGGCGTTTCCCAGTCTTCACTCTTAGGCCAGCAGTGCTTGGAGGCCCCCGGCACAGGGGCTTGTGAGACACCCTGCCCACCCAACTAGGCAAAAGAGCCAGAGGCCCTCCCTGGGGAAGCCGGTTTTAGGCTGAGCCCCCGTGCGATGCTTTACCCACTAGACTATGCTGCCTGCTTCCTCGGCTCTCCTGGGCTGGCATCTGGGCGGCTACAGCAGTGCTGAGTGCATCAGGAAATTGGTCTTGCCCAGGCACCTGGTACGAATCTCAGTTTGTTTGTAAATGTCTGAGGGGGAGAGGAACTGAATTTCCTGGTGTTGTCCCCGGTGCCTGGCTAGCGCGGCCTCTGGTGGTAACCCTGTTAGCAGAGGATTAGCCCAGAAGATGCAAGATCTTTGGTATGGCAGAACCTCTGCATTGCTTTGTGTGTGCTTTGCATTTGGGGCACCGTCTAGCCTGCAGCTACGGCGGGAGGGGACGAGATCCGGCTGCTGTAGAAATCAGGGAGGCTTGGAGGGGAGCAGGGGTTGGACCTGGAGCTGTGCAGGTCAGGAAATGCTGAGTTAACACATGAATTTCCACCCTCACTCTGGGCACCTGATGATCCTGTGTCTTTAGCACTGTGCACCTCTCCATCTCAAAGCACTTAGTGTCACCTCCCCCTTTGACAGATGGGGAAACTGAGGCACAGGCGGATATTAACTTGCCCTAGGTCACCCAGCTGGTGAATGGAAGGGTGGTTTTGTGATTAAGGCTCGATATCTCAGGAGGCCTAGTTTGTGTCAGGCCATTCATCTCTCTGGGCTTCTGTTCCCAGTTGGTAGAATGCGAAGAATAGTCTGTTTGCCTGCCTTGTGTATTTGGATTGTAAATTCTCTAGGCTGGGGGTTGTCTCTTGCCATGTCTGTCCAGTGCCTTGCAGCAGGGCCCTGATCTTGGTGGTTCATGGTGATACTATTGGACTGGAATTAGCATCACGGCGACTCTTATTGGAGGGACTCAGAACTCTTCATCTGTGTGTCATAACTCCTGTACTGCTGATAGCTCTTGGCACTGCTTCCTCTATCTCCTCTGGCTTGTACGTTTGGAAGAGGAGAATCCATGCGCCATCCTAGCTCCCATGGTTAAATGCCAGGGCTTGGTGACACACCTGACTTGCTCTGGGGAAGGCACTTGCTTGTCCCCGGCCAGCTGGGTCAGTAACTTTGTTGGCAGGCAGGAGCCCTGCTGTGTGCACGATTGCAGGGCAGACCCATGGTTCTCTCCCACGGGGCAGATCGAAGGCAGCAAAGCCACGCATGCTGTGCCAGGCCTGGTTCTCCTCTCATTCGCACTCCTGCCCTCTGCCAGCACAAGGGGAGAACTGAGCCTGCCGGGCGGGGGGGTGCCTGTAGAAATACAGATCTCTCCAATATGCCCAAATGTCCGATCCCAGGGGCCAATTCTAGGGAGAGCCTCAGTCTGCAGAAGGGGGCAGTGCATCACCTTGGTCCTAACGCCCTTCCTTCCCTCACCCCTTCAAAAAAGGTGGGAGAGGAAAACTGGGGAGCTGCTGGTGGGGGGGATGTATGGCCTTGTCTTGGGAGGGGTCCAAGGCCCCTGACTGTTACTCCTCTCCAGCAGGGCTCCTCCGACAGGCTGGCCACGCGGGATGCTTGAGACCCCGAGCTGGCAGTAAAGCTGCAGCCAGCCACACCACCTGGGAACGCTGTCGGACACCTGCCAAGCTGCTTGCTTCCCAAAGACCCTTCGCCAACCAGTCTCTGGCCAGGACGCTACCTACCTACTGGACAACATGAACTCCCAGAACGAGTCAGGTGAGCGGGGAGCTCCATCTGCATCCTGCCATGGGAGGGAATGGGGTTGCATTCATGCCTCAGGCTGGTGGCTGCCACCAGGGGGAGGAAGAAGATGGCTTAGAAAGGTATGCCTTGGGTATGCAATTTCTGGCAATTTGGAACCAAGAGTTCATTACCTTGGTGACTGCGCTATAGTCTGGCTTGCAGGAGGTTCTCTCTGAAACTCCCTAAGACTTAGCTCTTTGTGGTTGTTAAAGAGTGAAACCATGGTGCTGAATTTGCAGGGAAGAGTGTGTGAGGTGACTGCTGCCCTCCACCCCAGAAGTAGCTGCATTTCAGTGAGTGCTTGAGAGCTAGGGCCGGGTTCTGCTGACCTGCACCTGTGTGGGAATTAACCCATTAGGGTGTATGAAGCACTTTGGCGAAGGCCCATATGAGAGGCAAAATACTGCTGGCTTGAGCAAGTCACTGTTTGCTCTTACTCAGAACCCCCAACCTGCTCTTGCACCCCCTTCCACCTAGACCTTGCATCCCCAACCTCCTCTTGCACCCTACCTCCTGCACAGACCTCGTTCCCTCAACCCCATCCCATTTCCTGGCAGCCCGCACACTGAATCCCTCATTTTTGGCCCCCCCCAGATCCTAGGGGGACCCCACAAAATCCACTAACCCAGGCTCCCAGAAGAGTTAGTCCAGCCCTGGGGGTAAGTCCTGAGACTAATCATCCACTCCTCCTCCTCCACCCCCCATAGGGCTGGAGTCTCCCCGCTCCCCGATTCTCACTTGGGAGCCAGGTCAGTGAGGGTGTGGGGTTTCCTCTGTTGGCTTTTGCTTCTCCCTTGTGTGTGGCTCCCAACTGATTTTTCTGTGGTTTAGTGGCCCTGACTCAGAAGAGGTTCCCCAGCCTTGCTCAGGATTGGTGTGATTATTCATGAGGCCTCGTTCAGATGGGGTGCTCTGGCTATGGCAGCTGCTCCCCCCGCAGTGCTAAGAGCTCCTCGGCTGGCAGTGTGCGGGACTGAGCCGCTTAGGGGCACCCTCACCACAGGCAGCTGTGGGCGTGGACCCTGCCAGGGTGTTGCAGCCACCCCCAGGCGAAGCCTGCGGCTTCAGGATGCACCTCACTTGGCTACACTGCCCAGGCAGGCAGACAGGGCCAGTAATAAAGCAAGGGCCGTATGTGGGGGAACTGACTGTACATGCCTCCCATTGGCCCTGGCCCTGCCGCCGTGCAGCCAACAGAATGATTCTAACCCAGGGCTGGGCAAAATACGGCCCACGGGCCAGATTCAACCTGCCAAGCCACCACAGCAGGGAGACCTGCTTGTCCTGCAGCCCCATGTGCTGTGCAGAAACGCGGCTGCAGGGCTCCCTGTCTGTTTTGAAACTGAAAGGTGGGGGGAGAAGGGGAGTTTTAGGAGCCGCCCAGTCCCCAGCACATTCCCATTGGCCGGTTTCTGGCAGAAACCAGCCAATGGTAGCTGGTAGCTGCTTGATAGAGTAACAGGCAGCTAAGAAGAATCAGGTCCCCTCTCCTGGGCTCAGATATTCATGAAGCACGTGGCCAGGCAGGCTGGCTGGGAAACATTTTAAGCTCGGAAGGCAGGCAGGCTAGTTTGGCAGCTGACAAGCAAGTCTCTTGGTCACAGCCTGCATCTGGCCCCCCAGCCCTTTCCTGCCCCAACTCTCTGCCCCCCCCAACCCTCTGTCCCCCTCTTACCCCTTCCCAGATCTGGCACCCCAATCTCTGGCCCCAGATCACAATCCCCTCCTACCATAGGTCACATCCCAAACCCCTGCAGTCTAGTCCCCTGCCCTAGTCACAACCGCCTGCTTCATCCCAACTCCCTCCTGCACCCCAGTCCCTTCCCCCAAGCTCCCTTCTGCACCCAACCTCCATTCTAGACCCTGCATCTCCATGAATATCATGGAAGAGTGCTGTGAGGCCCTCGACCACTTCCCAAAATCTTGGGGTGCACCCCCGTCAAAAATTATTGCCCACCCCTGTTCTAATTATCCTGACAGGGTGTTGGTCCCTCATGGGAACAGGCGCAGAACTGCAGGGTGGGGAGGTGGGGCAGCGGCAGGCTTGGGGGAGAGGCTTAATGGAGAGGCACATCTGTGAGCAGCAGCAAAAGCCAAGTTGGAGAGTTGAGCAGGGGCTGATGATTGGGGGTTCCCTGTTCAGGAGGTGAAGGGTTAAGGGTAGGGAAGTTAAATTGCGGATAATCAGCTAATCGCAGAGTTGATGGAATTTCCATTGACTAGCCCACAAGGGGGGGGGGGGCACTCGCTATCCCCACTGCCTGGCTCCTCCTACATTTGAACTGCAGAGCCGCAGTGGGGCTAGATCCCGGGGGCGGCATGAACCGGGACTAAGCAGTCCCAGCTCATGCTGCCCCCAGGAGCTACCCCCACTGCGGCTCTGGCTCTTACTACATTTAAAAGGCAGGGGTGCAGCGCAGGACCTGGCCCCAGCTGGGACTGCTTGTGCCTCTGCCTTTTAAATGTACTAAGAGCCAGAGCTCTTACTGCGGTTAAAAGGCAGTGCCGCTGCACCTCTGCGCCCCCGCCCCCCCAACCGCAGAGACAGTGCTGGGGGGAGCTGCCTTTTAAGCCAGCTTCCCTCAGTACCGGCTCCTGCTCCCCTCTTTCCCCCCACCACTGCCTCTGATATAGAGGCAGCAGGGAGGGGTGGGAAATGCAAGTAGTTGACTTGACTACTCTTTTACATCCTTAGTTAAGGAACAGAACAGAGGCGGTTTCCTGTAACTTGTGTTTGAGATCAGTGTGTGTGAGACCCTCCTGCTCTCAGAGGTCTGATCAGGTGGCTCTGCGAAAGAGCAGGCCTTGTCTACCGCTGTAGCCCAGCAAGCCACGGGGAGGAGCCGTTGTCATCCGATCTGTCATTGCATCAGATAGGGACATTGCATCTCTGCTGTGGGCACCTCCTAGCTCTAAGCCTCTGCCCCTGGGAAGTGACAGGCTGACCTGCAGCTGGGCTCAGGCTAATGGGGGCCTGAGGGCACTGAGAAGACTGGTGTTGGATCGGGCCCAAAGTATTATCCTTGTTTTACCAATGAGGAAACGGAGACCCGGGGAAGGGCACTGGCTGGGCCTGGGAAGAGCGTTGGGAGTCCTGCGTTTCCACCACCAGGCCACATGTCTCCTGTTCATGCTGGCTGGTAAAGTCCCATGTTGTGCTGACTCCACAGCCGAGCTGGGAGGCTAGCCTGGCATCAGGCTCCGGGTGGTGAAATCCTGTCTGGGTGTACAGGCTCCAGAGTGTCTCCGTTCCGACCAGGTACCCAGAGGCATGCCAGCTATCAGTGCTGGGGATCGGGCTGTATCCTCAGTGGGACAGAGCCATTCAGTCCCCAGGACCTACCCCTGCCCGGGCTTGATTATTCCCCAGAACTTATGTGCTCAGAGGTGCTGAGTGCCTTCAGGGCTCACTGAAACCAGTGGCTGCTGCCGGTGCTCCGCCTATGGCAGTATTTGGGCCCCCCATGTCTTTAATGCACATGTTCATGTTCCGTTCTGGGGGGGTTGCAGAACATGTGTATCCTATGCCGGGCAATGCCTGGGTGAGGGTTACATTGCCTGTTAGCTGTCAGGAACAGATTTCCACTTGGCACTGGGGAACTGAGAGGTGCGGGCAGGTGGATTAGAGGATCTCTCTGGTGTACCTTGTGTTGTAGTAAAGGTGGGCAGCTTGCTGTAGCGTATGTTTCCCCTGCCCTCTGCTGGGTGGAATTGGATGTTCTCGACTGTGTCAGAAGACCTGTACAGCTGAGGGCTTGTGACGATTCCCCTTTGGTTCAGTGGCAGGGGCCTGATGTCTCTCGGATGAGGCACTAAGTTCTAGACCCATCTGCTGCTGGGGAGTTAGTTGACTTGGGGCTTGGTGTAGTGTGAATTGGGGGCCTGACCCGTGGCTGGGGGTGCCTGCTCATTGTTGCAACACAAATAATGGGGGTGTATCTCAGGACCTTGGAGTGCCGTCCCGAGGCCTGGGGGCCAAGCGGTGACAGGTCCAGGTAGTGTATCTGGCAAAGAGGCTTGTTTGAAGGCAATTTACTGTCCTTCTTAAAAACCAGAAAAGAGAAAGCTGTAAACAAAGGTTGCACAGCTCGAGATGGCAGCCAGGCCGTCTCCTTGGCAACAGCACATTTGCGGGCACTGGAGCTCCGGCTGGGAGCAGGCCTCTTGGCGGTGCTGGAAGACGGTGTCTGGAAAGCCGCTCTTGCCTTTGTCGCTGTCGAATGTGTGATCCCTGCAGGCCTGATTGCTGTGTCTGGAAATGCTCAGGCCAGCGGGGGACAATCCCTTTTTGTCCCCTTTCTCTCCCCTCCACCCCGCTTCTCCAGGCTGTTGCATTGTTCAGTAGCCAAGTGTTGGGTGTTGGAGGCTTCTGGCCTGGGCTGAAGAACGTTTGCTTGCAGGGCCCCGTCCGAGTTGGCAGAGGGGTTCTTGCTTGCTGGGTGCTGTGCCATGCAGCATGGGAGACAGGAGCAGGGGACAGGCTCCCCGATGCCAGGGCGACATTGTGGAGAACAGGAAAACATGTGGCTTTTGTTGCAAACCAGGAGGAAGCCGCTAGACCGACCTTGCTCCGTCTGCTGCCTCCGCGGCCAGTTAGAATCCTAGAGCTGGAAGAGACCTCAGGAGTCATCGAGTGCAGCCCCTGCCCAAGGTCTTCGTGGGCAGCCAAAGACGCAGGGAATTTCAACAGAAGCCCGCGTGCTTTCCCCGCTGGGTGGGAAACAGGCCAAGGAGGATGATGCAGGTCAGGGCTACTCAACCTGTAGGCCATATGCAGCCCACAGCCCATCTGTTTGCGGCTGGGGTACGGCTTGGGTTATGCGGGGCTCAACACAAAAGTAGTCAATAGAATGGTCTCCTGTTGATACATGTTTCTGTAGTTCAATTCCTGGACTGTCATTGCTCATTCAAAGTGCTGCCATATGGGTGGCAATCAGGTAAATGTTGCATTGTATTATCCTCAGCAGAACTGACGTAAATGGGCCTGTCTGTTGTGTAGTCCTGCCTTCATCTTTGTATTCATGCCGTCAGTGTGAAAGAAGCTTTTTGCATATATATATATTTGCCTGTATAAGCAACTACACTTAAATTGCAGCCCTCGGCATGTGATGTGAATATCATTGTGGCCCCTGGGGCTTCCAAAGTTGAGTAGCCCTGATGTAGATGAATCACGGAGCCTGGACTCGGGATGGCTGGTGAAAATTCCTGCCTCTACTACAGACTCTAAGGGTATGTCTACACTAGCCCCCTAGTTCGAACTAGGGTGGTTAATGTAGGCAACCGGAGTTGCAAATGAAGTCCAGGATTTGAATTTCCCGGGCTTCATTTGCATCTTGCCAGGCGCCGCCATTTTTAAATGTCCGCTAGTGCGGACTCCGTGCCGCGCGGCTACACGTGGCACGGACTAGGTAGTTCGGACTAGGCTTCCTATTCCGAACTACCGTTACTCCTCGTGAAACGGCACGGAGTCCGCACTAGCGGACATTTAAAAATGGCGACGCCCGGCAAGATGCAAATGAAGCCCGGGAAATTCAAATCCCGGGCTTCATTTGCAACTCCGGTTGCCTACATTACCACCCTAGTTCGAGCTAGGGTGGTAGTGTAGACATACCCTAAGAGATCTTGTGGACCAGAGCCATACCCATTTTACAGATGGGGAACTGAGGCTTAGTAGTGCCTGGGTAGCCCAGTCTAGGATCAAGATGATATTATGCAGGTAGGCACTAATACCATCCTCTCCCTCCCCTACTGCTTTGTCTGGCTTTTCTCTAGATTATAAACTCTGAGGCTGTCGCTTACTATATATTTGTCCAGCTCCTGGCAAAAAAGACCCCTGATCTCCTTCAGCTAATCATTTGATCCTTTTAGTTTTCCTTTCTGTCTGGTCCTGCTGAGGGAGTGCTCTGAGTAAAATACAGAAGTGCTGCACTCTTCGTATTAGCTTGTGAAAACCCAATTCCCCTGTTGTTGCTGGCAAAGGAAGTTTGTTTCATAAAAGTTCAGCTGGAACAGCTCTCCCCTCCCCCCCCCCCCATTTAATCAGCTAACTGCTTAAACTTAATGTTTAACCGGTTAACTAATTAAACAAGATTTTATATCCCTAGACAGAGCACTGGAACTTTGTTTCCTCCTCTCAGACTAAGGCTACAGGTATCAGTACGAGGAAGTGCGCTGGGCGTTTAACTGTTCTGCACAGAGTCTTCAGACGGCAGCCAGGTGCCTAGAGGGAGGTGTCCAAGGCCCTGCGCCAACATTACGTTACCTGGACTGTTCTGCAGACAGCCGTGCAATTGCTAACTGAGTTGGCATTTAAGTGATCCTAATTAGGCTCTAAAGCTAACAGCCTGTGACTGGGGAAAGTTCACATGCCTCTTGGGAATAAGGCTTTGGCCCTGAGAAGAGGCAAAAGATACAATCTCCCACCAGCTGTTTACCGAATAAACCAGTGACTCCCAACCTTTCCATGCTGCTGCCTCCCTTGCGAGAGTCTGAGCTGTCTTCTGTATCCCCAAGTTTCCCTTCACGAAAAAACTGCTTGCATACGAAGTTAGACATAAACATTCAAAAGCGTCAATACTCTCTTACTGGAAAATGTTTGACTTCCTCATTTTTACCAAGTAACTGAAATAAATCAACTGGAATATAAATATTGTCCTTACATTGTCGTGTATAGTCTATAGAGTCCTATACACAAGCCACTGTCTATATGAACTTGTAGTCAGTGCTGCCTCCCCTAGTGCCTCTTCTGCAGTCTGTTGCAAAACTAGGCAGATACCTAGGGGAGTTGATGTGTCCCTGGAAGATGTCAGTGTACTCCCAGATGCATGTACCCTGGTTGAGAGCCATGTATATAAACCATCCTCACTGCTGGAAGGGTTGCTGTGGGAGGGTGGTTTTCCTGTCCAGGTCACTTGCATCCTCACACTTTAAGCTCCACCCTGGTAGCTGGTACAAATGAGCAGTGCATAGGCTGAAACTCTGATCTAGAACTCAAGAGACCTGTATTCTCTGCCACAAACTCCTTAGGTGACCATGGGTAAGTCACTGGTCCTTTCTGTGTCTCAGTTCCCTAAGTATAAAATGAGAGAAATCCCTCCTTTGTCTGCTTAGATTGGAAGCTCTTTGGGGTAGAGACACTCTGCTGTGTGGAAGCCCTGTTCGAGGTACTGTGCAAATAAAAATACCAGTGAAACTGATGATGAATTGGTCATCGTTAGGGGTCAGAGTCAATGCCTCCTCAATAGTACCAGGAGACCCGGCTCAGCCGGCCAGGCAAGGTGACGCTTGGTAGGCCTGGTATTTTTTAGAGCAATGGTGCAGGGGGATTCAGCTTCCAGAATTCACAGGATCCATGGATTCATATACTCCTGGGTGATGAGAAATGCAGGTGGTACCAAGTGCCCCCAGCCCTCTCCTCCATCTAATGGCAGAACAGGTTATATAAACACTCCTGCTCAGCTCCCTTTCATCTCCTCTCCAGGGGTCATGCTGAGAATAGTCAGGCTGCCTGCATTAAGGAAATGTCATGCAATTTCCACTGCATCATTTTCATCTCTTCCCAGGTTGAGCTTTCATTGTTTTCCCCTCCCCTCCCTGGTTCCTAACTCCCTTAAGAGCTAGTCTTAAGAAATTCATTAGGCCAGAAAGGGAAATGCAGCTTGTTCTCGCCTTGTGAAAAGAGCTTTGCATTCCAGCCTCCTAGCTCTTTGGGAGCCTGGTGTGCTGGTATTGCCTGTTGCTGATTTCTGGTCTGGTCCCTCTGGGTGTAGCTGTTCCCTAAACCCTCTGGGCCTCCCCCACAGCCTTCAGGTTCTGAGTCCTCAGGCCCTGCATCTCATATTCTCGATCGCTGTAGGGGAAAGTGAATGCAAACTGCTGCCATTGAAATTTGGTCGTGTTTCACCCCCTCTTTGTCTTGGTGTAAACAACCACATGCAGATTCAGAGCTGCGCAGAATGGGGTCTTTTCTTTCTTTGGTATGTTGAGTAAATTGCTTTGCCCCTTGAAGTAGGATCTGGATCTTCCTGTCATTTTTCACTCAATAAAAACAAAATAGAAAGCTGTGGTCTAGTGCTTTGGGCATGCGATTCTGGCTCTTGTATGCACTTCCTCCATAGCTCTCAAAGTGCATTCCAAAGGAGGTCAGTATCAATAGTCCCATTTTAGAGATGGGGAAGCTGAGGTACAGAACAGGCATGTGACTCTCCCGAGTCAACCAAGGAGCACTGCTGGGACTATATACCAGGTCTCTAGAGTTCCAGGCCAGTGCACTGCTCTGGGTTCTAATCCTGGCTCTGCCGCTGACTTGTTGTATGAGTTTGGGTGCAAGTCATGGCCCTGTGACTCCATTTCCCCATATGTAAATCAGGGATAATGGTTAGCAACCACTTTGAAATGCTTTGAGATCTATGAATGTCCTCACTGGATTTTGAGGCTATGATTTTAAAAAGAAAACTATGTATAAAGGAAGGTTCTTAATTCTGTATTGAAGCCTCATGTGCACAAATACTAAGCAGCCAGCTGTTCCGATGGGTCTCTTCTTGGGAATTCACTAACTTGAGGGCATAAATCGAGGCCCAAGTGTCAACACTTATTTCCGAATATATGTCCTGAGTGTCTGATCCAACCAACGTATGGAACTATTGAGAGAAAAGAACATGGCTCCTTTGCCTACTGAGCAAACGCTTGTTAGCCTTTTTATTTAAAAAAAAAAAAAAAAAAAAAAAACAGTAAGGAAATGGAGCCCCAAGCACCTTGTCCATGTGGCCAAAGTTTTACAAACACAACTCTGAGAGCCAAGTTCTGGTTCCTGCAGCAACCCCAGTCCCGCTATGGGAGCCAGACAGATTCCCCATAGATCAAGACAGAGAAGTTCCTCTTT
Organism: Pelodiscus sinensis; assembly: GCF_052426305.1. Lineage (NCBI taxonomy): Eukaryota > Metazoa > Chordata > Testudines > Trionychidae > Pelodiscus > Pelodiscus sinensis. The sequence goes on from NC_143080.1 coordinate 135,166, forward strand.
ATAATTAGCCGTAGAAACCCCTTAAAACGTACACCTGCCATGAGGCACATGACTGCTTCCTGGCCTGTGAATTTGTAAAATCTCAACCTGAATGCATCCCACTAAATCCAGGGCAAATTCATGATTATAAAATGCCCACGTTTCATTAAAGCAGCAGCCAGCTCAGGGTCTGTAGGTGCTTTACCAACATTAATTAAAGGCTTGCAAAACCCCATGGGGTATGTTAATCAGGCTTAGTCTCTGTTTTTGAATGGGGAAACTGAGGCGGAGAAGCACACTCACTTGGCCAAGGTCATGACATAATGATTTGAAAGGAGAGCAGATGTAGAATTGACACCCCCTCTCCTCTGCTCTATGGCTCTAACCATTTGGCCACACTTCCTCACTGTTCCCATGACTCACTCATTTGGTCAGAGAGTAAGTTGCGCAGGAACTCTTTATTTATTTATGTGGTGTTTAATCTTTGGCTATTTAATGCTGAAATCGGTTTAAATTGATGCTCATGTGATCAGGGATTAGGGTTGTGTGTTCCTTCTGGAGTGGTTCCCACGAATAGGAAATTGGCTCTGTCGCTGTTATAATGGAAGCACCTAGAAACCCCAGTCAAGACTGAGTCCCCATTGTGCTTCTGATCTGTGTGTGTTACCATAGCCCCGCCTCCGAGGCCGGATCCAAAGGCAATTGGAAGTCCATGGAAAGAATCCCATGGCTTTGGGGGACTTTGGATCAGGTCCTTGTGGCAGACATTGGCTGGTTTGCTGCTGGCCTGCCAGGGTAGGGATGGTAGGTGAGGGATTCTCCTCGTTGAAGAAACGGGGAGAGGGGGTTGTACTGCTGGCCTGTGCTGGGTACTTTTGTGGTTGATTTTAGTGGGCTTTGGATAGACCTTCATTTTGCTAGACTCCTTATTAGTGGAGAGGCGCTATCTGTGACACGGTGCTACCCCACGTGTGTCTGCTGAGCCTTGAATCCCACCCTTACTGGCACTCCCCGGGGGCAGTTAGGCAATGGGGAGGGAGCTGATGGTCATACTGGGCCCCTGTGTGCAAGGGTGGAAGGAAATCCAGTTCTCTCCGTCACGTCTTTCTGGACGGAGGGAGATGTGGTCTGAACGTGGTGCCAGATGCTATGGCTATTGGGCTTCAACCTCAGCCCTGCTATGGCCATAGTGTGACATTTGGGTAAGTCCCTGCTATTCTCCCTGCATCTGTTTGCCCCTGGACTATCACTTGGCCTTTTCTGCTTGGGATATAGGAAGAGCTAATGTAAGTGCTGTGTGTTGTGCAAGGAAGGGAACAGAGGTGTCTTGTGGCATGGGCAATGTATCTTATTTCCATGAGGTAAGTTTTCAAAGTGCTTGAATTAAACCCCTTGTGTAGTCTGTAACCCCATTTTACAGCTGGGTCAGTAAAGGCACAGCAAGAGGTGAGTGACATGTAGCAAGTCAGTTGATCCAGCTGCTCCAGAGACTCCATGAAGGGCTTCAGCCACAAGATTTCCCTTCTTTGGGCGACGGAGCACCTGCCTTGTGAGTTTCCAGTTTGACTCAGGCCTGGCTAAGCCATGCCATCAAGTCAGCAGAGTGATGTTGGCATCATGCTCTCAGCAAAAAAGCCAATAACTGGATAGGCTTCCCCGGCTCCTTGGTGGCTTCCCCAGGGTTGAGCAGGGACAGGGCTGTTTGTCCTGCCTGTGTTGCAGCTGCCTGGTGGATTTCAGGTTCCAGTCCGGCATGGAGTCTCCTTTGATTGGAGTATCTCTTGTCCCCCAGCAGGGGGAAACACTGCACTGCCTTGAGCTCCTAGGCTGAGGGGGCCAAGAGGCAAGTTTGTATGTTGTTCCTAAGCCAGGAGAGCCACCAGGAGGGCGAAGAAAAGCGTGCTGCCATTTAGAACACCGTTGCACCTAGGCATGGGGACAGCTGGGGCAGCTAGAGCGAGTATCCCCTCATTCCAAGTGGAGACAGCGGTCAGAGACAGCAAGGGTATGTCTGCACACCGGGTCCTGGAGAGCCGGTAGTAGACTCCGGCACATGCACTGTGGGGCTTGCCCAGAGAGCAGGGAATTGAGCCGGCATCTGCAGGGTCCCACTGGAGCAAGGATGGCTGCGCTGCAGTCTGAGGTGTGACCTGGATCCAAGCCAGTACTGGCATGTCTACACTGCGCAGATGCACTCAGTGCACAGGGTCGTCCTGTCCTCCCAGTGTGAATCCTGCTGGCAGGGTGAGCAGGTGCTGGGGAGGGCTAACATCTGTCAAGAACAGCTGGCTCCACGACAACCCCAACTTGAGATGCCTCTGCAGCTCTCGCTGGGGTCAGACAGACATGGGGTGCTCAGCACTCTGAAAATCAGGCCCTCTGTATCTTGGGCTTTGTCTTCACTAATGCCAGGGGCCCCAGAGGGGATAAAGATCGCTAGGTTTAAAAAAAAATGAAATCGGAATTTTTTGTTTCTTGTATCTTTTTTTCTTTTTTAAAATAAACTTATTTTTGAATGAAATCTGAATTTAATACAAAAGATGGCTGGGCCTAAACTCCTTATCTCTTCAAACATTCCAGATGATGTTGTGTGTGTAACTAGCCTTATGAAGTGTGACCCCAATCATGAGCACGACGTAATACACAATAGTGCCCCATTATCGAATTAGAATCAGAAAATAATTAGCAACGTCATTACTTAAGTAAACGTGTGTATTGGCCCAGTGGGCCTGCCCGCCCAGTGAAATACAGACCAACTCTAATGTGATGGCTCTGTCTGTATATCAGCATGGTTGTAATGGCTATACCAACCAGTAAGACGGCATTGTTCTGTAGCAAATAGCTCTGAAGTACAAATGGAAAAGTGAATTTAAAATCCATGTGTAAATTGTCATCGAATATTTCCTGGGGTCCCCCCCTCCACCCTATTCAGGGCTCCAGGAGTCAGCTGCGGTGGGGGCCTTAGGACTTAAACCCTGCAGAGGAGGAGAGCTGGGGCCAGGCCTTGAGGCAGTAGCCACACGGGGAAAATGGCATCGGGGTTTCGGGTGTGAGCCGCAGACCTGCTAAAACCAGCTCTCACTCCGCCGCTGCCGGCATGTAAGATATTTACCAGAGCTCCACTCAGGACTGCTCCAGCTGAATGTAAGCCCCGATTAAAAGCAGTGATTTAAATGGCCTTGCTTTCAGCCAGCTCCTGCACTCTGGGGACAACAAGGCAGGTGGTGGTTCTTCTCACGCTGGTTAGCAGGTGGATGTTGAGTCTACTCTGTGGGAAGCTGCTGACCATGTGCAAGCCCCATGCTGCCTTGTCTGCACTAACTTAGTGATTGACATGAGTTTGCTTTCCTTTGCGGAGAAGCCTAAACACTGTTGGCTGCTTGCTTGGGATGCTGCCTGGGGGAGGGTCAGGTTCATGCAGCAGGGCTGCCGTAGGTCCAGGTGGTATCCAAGGCTCGCAAGTCCCCGTCTCTCTTGAGGAGGTGACGGGAAGTGGCAGCTGGGTCAGAGAGGGCGTGTGGCGAGCCAGGTCTGGGTGTTGGCTCAGCAGCCCCTGTGCTGCACTGGTCCCATCCAAAATCCACCATCCAGGGGCTGATTCCCCACTGCCCTGCACCTCAGTCAGTGAAGCTAGGAGGAAATATCCAGGGACTGGCAGTTGCAAGGGCTAACGAGCTCTGTGGGAGTTGTCAGAGGAAGCAGAAAGGGAGCGGAGGGTCAAACCAGAGATGGGGGGATGGGGCAGCTCAAAGCCCCAGCCAGTAGGAATTCTCTGGAGACCTGAGATGCTTGGGCCTCTGATGCTAGCCCTTGGGTGGAGGCGTGTTCTTGGGTTGAAATTGGCTGCTCTGGATTTAGCTTGTACCAGCTGGCTGAGATGCAGTGTCTGTATGAAGCCCAGTCGGGTCTGTGGCGGCTGCCCCAGACCTGGAGGAAGATCCTGGGGAACAGGACCTTAAGTGGGGGTAAACTTGGTGCCATCTACCCCACGTGTTGGATTTGGAGTCAGGCTCCATACAAATCACGATGGGCTTAAAAACCAGGAGGCTGGTTTTTCTACCAGTTAACAATGTTGGTTCTTTTTCTGTGTCGGCTTCCTGGCTTTGGGGTGTTTTACTTTCCAGCCGTTTTCCGCAGTCACGAGAGCTGGAAACTTCTTTATTTTTAAAACAAAAGCCAAGATTCTTATGGAGTCCCAGGACTCATGAAGTGGGGGACTTGGGGGAAATGCCAGATACCGTGAGCCTTGGCATCCGGGAAGAGGGCACAGCTCTGCCTGGTGATGGCCGTGTGACGTATGCCAGGAGACCCTGCTCTGGTTTGATGCCACCGCGGCTCTGCTGGCTTTACCAGAGTGACACGGGTGCACTTGAAAGAGGTTTGAGACCCCTGAGAAACCCAGGGCTGTCTGTCTGCTCTGTGTGCGTCCGTCAGAGTTGGCGCACGTTTGGGCAGGAGCCATCTTTATTCTGCGCTGCGTAGTGCACTCCACGTGTGAGGTTTGGCTTCCGGGGCTGTAGAGGAATATGCTAGAGCCCCATCCCTGGGTGCATGGTGACAGAGCCCTCCTCGTACTTTGCCTGGAGCTGGGACTGGAGCAGGCGGGTGTGAGTGACAGCTTTCAGGGGAGGACTCTAGTCTAAGCAGTAGTTAGGCTAAGCCAATTAGCTTTATAATTGGATCTGAAAAGGGGAGGAGGGGTTGCAGGATAAAGACTTTGCTGGAGGGTTGTGTGGAGAAGCCTGCCGTTCGGATGTGCCCTCTGAGCACGGCTCCAGCGCCCAGATCACATTGCAAAATGTCTTGATTTAAAACATAAAATCAAGCTCCTGTCTGAACTGCCAGCCTGTGACTGCCCAGGGCCAGTCAGCTCTGAGATCAGCTGGTCATTCCCCTCCCTCTGTCTGGTACCTATGGAAGGCACAGACCTGTTTAACCCCTGGAAGGGTAGGTGTGGTCTGCCAAAATCAAAGGCCCACCTGCTGAAATGGGGAGTTGGCTTAACAGAGGGGTGGATGGCAAAATATCAACCCAGGGAGCTGGTCACAGGGTCAAAAGGAAGGATCCAGCACTGGGCACAGAGCAGCACAGCCGGGACTGCTCCTTGGTGGTTCCCAGGAGGCAGAGCGAGCTGCTTGGTGGAACGGTTGCAGCTAACAGACCCCTAGTCTGAGGGTCCACCCCTCATCTTGCGATTGCTTCTCTCTGCTGGCCCCTTTCTTAGTCTGAGGCCGGGGGGCATGAAGGAAAAGCTGTAGGAAGGAATCCACTGGAAGTGGGCAGGTGCCAGGGTTGCTGTCTCCCCACAAAGGCGCAGGGCTGAAAGGGTCCAGCCTGGCAGCTCTGGAGAGCAAAGGGTTGTGCTGCTCCAGCAAGGGCAGCTGCAGGGCAAACTCTCCCTTCATTGATGTGCAGCAACAGGAGTTTCTGGCCCATCTGCTGCTCAACCTGGCTGTTTAATGCCCTGGCGCACCTGGCTGGTGCGTCCGAGTATGGCTACGCAGCAAAAGCTGCCATGGCGCACCCTGTCTGAGCTAGCATACATCCAGCTAGCACAGCCTGGGCTGGAGAGCCCGGGACAGCCCCTGGGGCCCTGCTGGGCTCTCTAGCTTGCACTGAAACTCATGCCATGCTATGCATGCTGCTGTTGATACCCTGCTAGCTGCGCTCTTGCCCAGACCATGAGGCAGGTTCCCTTGACAATTGGTTAGGACCCAGGCCTGCAGAGCTCACCTCCAGATAGATAGCTAACCCTTAACCCAGGTGCTGTGCCTGTGTTGAGCTCAGTCTGGTGCCTCTGCAGCAGCCACAGGTGGGATGGCGCATGCTACAGAGGAGCTGTGAGCACATGCCTGCATCTGTCCTTGATTTCTGCTTCGTTTGCCTTGTTTTGCCCTTTGGGCGAAGGCTGGGCCCTTGTGACTGACTGCAGGCGGTTTGCAGCACAGGAGGACCGGCCTTTAGTCACTGCCCCACTGGGCTGTACTCGGGCCCATGAACTAGGAGAGAAAGCGCTGTTGGTTCCCTGAGCCTCCCAGCCTTGCCATTTTCAAGGGGCTTCATTTCTGTGCAGCGCCTCTCAGAGGCAAAGCAGCAGGCAGTTGCATTAAGTGCATTACCTGGGCTCTGGGTCAGCGGGGCATAAATTAGAGCAGCCCCCCGGGTGGCTGTCTCTGCCTAGAATCTCCAGAGCAACTTGCTCCGAGGATGAGCCCCCCTCTTGGGCATGACATACTGTGACATGACCCTAGCTGGGAGCTGCAGGTGACGGGGAGCGTGCGGCCTGTGGCCTTGCATCCTTCCTGGCAGGGAGTTCTCCAGCTCCCAAAAGCTGCTTGGTTTGTATCCAGAGGTGTTAAAGGCCTAAATCCTCTGACCGGAAGGTCAGGACGCAACACAACTTGAGTTTGTGGTATTCCGAGTGATTACACACATGCGCCCGCCACCACTGGGAGGCAAAGCAGGCTGCTCCCTAAGGCAGAGAGGTTATGCCAGGCTGGCACTCTGGAAATTGACAGATTGCAGCTCTGCTTCCCTCCAGAGCCCTATTCTGCAAGCTGGAACAGGTAACCCCTTCCAGATCAAAGGGATAGCTGGACATTTTGATAGATTTCAGTTGACCCTAGCATCTGTCCTGGTGTATGTTGCAGGCAAGTTGGCTGTGCAACTAGTGATTTTGAGAACTGTGGGTTCTGGGCCAGTGCCCACTAACGTGTTTTGTTGGCTACCGGCTTTTTCCAGCTGTTGTCCTGAGTTCTATATTCATCACTACTGGATTGTCGTCAAACCCACCCTGTAATTTGTCCAGTGGGAATTCCAGCGACATCTGGCTTGAAAGGGGGACAGCCTCGTGGGACTCGCACTTCAAAGAGGGCCTGGGATGGCAACAGCTAGGAGCATAAGGACTCGACCCGCACTAAAAGGAGGCGAAATCTGCGAGTCCTCCTTCCCTGAAAGCATCCGGGGAAAACCATGCTGGCATAGGCATGTTGGATGTTTCCACCATTCATTTCACCTTTGCTAACTGGTCTCCTCACCTGCCCCTAAACCAGCAATGGCAGACCTCAAAGCACTTCACCAAGGCAGGTTAATAGCATCATCCCCACTTTGGGGAAACTGAGGCACTGAGCAGCAGTGACTTGCTCAAGGTTGAGCAGCAAGGGAGAGAGGGCACGCAGGACTCCCAGGCCTCTGCTCTAACTACTAGACCCCACTCCCCTCTGGGAGGTGAGCAGCAGAACCCAGGATTCCTGACCCCCCCCCCCCAGTGCTTTGTTCTAACGACTAGACCCCACTGGAACTAGAACCCAAGAGTCTTTACTCCCAGCCCCCTTGCTCTAACTACTGGATCCTGCTACCCTCCCCCCCATGATACTAGTTCTCCAGTCCAGCCCCTGAGCACTGTGGGACCACTCAACTCAGGGTTGGGATTTGATGGCTTGTGCCCTTGTTTGCTTTTCTATTAAACAAAAACAGAGCAAAAAATAGCCCCATCGCCCCATATTTCTGTGCCAGGTTGCATGAGCTTGCCAGGGGCTGGGAATCATGGGGTGTTTGGGGGGGGCAGGAGGAGCTGAGTCCATGCAGTGGGGCCGGGTTCCTTTTGCTGCCTGCCAGGACTGGCTGGGTTCCTCCCCTCCCCCTTTTAAGACAGCGCTGTATTTTTAGAACACTGTTTTCATCGCTCTCAGGCAAATCCCTCTTGTCTGGAAAGCTGCCTCTCCCTGCCACAAATGGGACCAGTGTGGGGCTAGTTCTCTAGCCCCCCTGCAGTGGGAACCCCAAGCCTTACCCAGTGGGCGCTCTGCTCTTGGCTCATTGCATTACGGCCCAGGCTCTGTTTCCGAGCTCCTGGGAGTTCTCATCCAGCCCTGTGGGTCAGCTTCAACAGCAGTGCCACCGGCATAGAGGGAAGTGCTCTGCAGGAGCCAGACCTGCCTGTGGGGAATTTTCCCTTCTGACCCCTGCGCCTCATGGCATGAAGCAGGAGTGAGGCAGCGCTTTCCCAAACTTGGCAGGGGAGTTGGATATTGATGGTGATGTCTCTGGCTATTCCCGTCTTCCTGCATGGGCCTCCCATATCCCTTTTGCGGCCTTACTCAGGTTGGCTGCAGTAGTGTCCAGTGGTAATGAGTTCCACAGGGCACCACGTTGCCTGGAGAACAAGCTGGGCAGTGCGTATTGGGCGTGCCAGAAGAATTGGTTAGGATGGGATGGGGCCAGACGGGAAAAGATTTGGCGACCTGAGGTGTAAGTGGGAGGAGCATACAGGGCTGTGGGAATGAGTCAGAGCCCCCAAGTCGCCAGCTCCCAGGAGCTAGTGTTTGGAGCCTCTGGTAACCCGGTGGCTTCTATGTGAAGTGGGTGGGGCCTATTTTAACCCATTCATGGCTGTGCCCGAATCCTAGTAGGCAGCTTTTAAAATCCACGGACCAGGAGGGCACTTACTTCCAGCTAGATCCTGAGACAATACAGTCAGCAGCAGATGTGGATCCCCAACCTCAGCCCATCGCCTGGGAGACAGCCACCCCTTAAAAGGCCAGCCTACCTTGTTCCCTGGGGCTTGCTGGGCTGAGGGCGTTGACCTCCTCCTGTGAGGCTCTCTGCCACAGAGCACATGGGGTGGCGAGAGCTGAGCCCTGCCCTGCCTGGAGGCTCGGACCTGCCCCTGAGTTCCATTGAGTTGCACGGAGTTCCTGGAATGCAGCTGGCCCCAAGCTGCATGCATCAGTTACACCCAGTCCGCTGGCTGTGATCTGCACTCTGTCCCCCTCCCCTAGTGTAGGAGGGCGCCCGGGCGTCCCTCGGACTGCGCCTCCCCTGCACTGAGTGTCTGGTGGGAAGCCTGCCAAAGATTGAAATGGTGGCAGTGAGGGCAAGGCGCCCCCTTCCCCCAGAGCCGGTGGGCCGGCCCGTCCCAAGCACCCAGCTTGCTGATTGTATTGCAACACTGGACCTCGATGTGATCCGAGGGGTCAGCTGCGCCAAGGGGAGGGGGGAGAATATCCTGTGGTTTCTCGCAGCTGCAGAAATAGCTTTTCTGACGTCAACTCCAAAAGTGCACTGCAGGGGGGGGCCCAGCCCAGCCCATAAATAGCCCTGCTATTAAAAGTCTAGGGTTGGATTAACACGCTGATAAATAAACCAGCGTCCCCTTTTCTGCGCTGGGTCAGAAATTTAAACACTGCCGCGAGGCAGGACAAAACGAAGAGATTGAGCAACCCTGGAAGCATGCGGGACAGAGGGCCCTGAAAGGCGATCTCTGGCTCTGTTTCCCTGCAGGCTGGATCTGCTGTCTAGCCAGTTACTTGGGGCAGTAAACATGAGGGTGGGGGGTGCATGTGATGTTAGTGGGTATTGCAGGTGGTGGTTTGTCTATATCAACGTTTCCCAATGGTTTTTTATAAAGTACCCCCTTTAAAAAAAAAAAAAAAAAAAAAAAAAGCTGTGTCTACATTCGCGGCTTCTTTCACCAGAAATATGCAAATTATTTTCAGGAACAACGACATTGTGTAAGAGGGGTTTTCTTGCACAAGAAGAGACAGTGTAGATAGCGCCTTCTGGCGCTACAGCTTCATCTACACTGTCCCTTCTTGTGCAAGTAAACCCCTCTTACGCAATGTCGTTGTTCCTGAAAAGAATTTGCAGATTTCTGGTGCAAGAAGCCGCGAATGTAGACATAGCCAAAAAGTACCCCCGTGCCTACAGTTTTCAGACACACACATGTTTTTTCTACTGTTGCAACACATTTGTTTAAACAACTTAACCGTAGCTGGGCAGGTGATGAAATTTTTGGGTGTAAAAAATAATAAAGCGCTATAAAACTTCAAACAAAAATTAAGTTTTTGCCAAATTTCAGTTGTTGGCATGCCCCTCAGCCTTCTCTCGAGTACCCCTCAGGGCACGCATACCACTGGTTGAGAAACACTGCTCTAGTTTGACGGATGCAGCCTAGCTCTTCACCCAGAGCTCTGCTAGCAGGGTCCTGGCACTGCACTAGAACCCCTGTCGTGGAGCTGCACAGGAGCTGCACAGACCAGATCGCAGTGGAACTTTTGAGGCTGGTGTCAGTGCGCTCAGTGCCTTGAGTCAGCATTGCGCTGCGCTGACCACTCCCTACAGGCTCCATCCCCAGGATGGGTGCGTTGGGCACAGCCAGCTTCTCCCGGCAGCATGCCTGCCTGGGAGGGGACCCCAGCCAATGGAGGGGGACAGTTAAGTCTTTCTATCCCATAAAGTCACTGTCCTGGGGAATGTCTTTGGCTTTCCTGATACCTGAACACTAAGGTCCTCGGTTAATTTCATGCATGTCATCAGCCAACGTATGGGAACAACTTTTGGTTACTGCCAACGTGGGCGTGGATTCAGAGAGGTGAACCAGAGGGGAATGCCTCCCCTGACCCTCGGCCCAGTCTCCAGCTAGCTTCATGGGCACATGCTGCAGGGAATGCCGCAAGAACACCCGCGTTGGCCTTGCAGGGGTCCGTGCTAACCACTGTCTACACGCTGCCGCTGCGGCTATTCTGCAAGCCTGGTATGGCATCACCGCTCCTACGACTACTCTGTCCTCATGACTAGACCAAACTCGGGACTGCAGCAAACTGGTGCCACTCCACAAGAATCAGTGGAGCTGGGCGAATTTGCTCCAGCAGAAAATTGACTCTCTGGTCCCAGGAGAAGAGGTGTTACTGAGCCCCACCCCCAACTTGGCAGTGTTTTGCTGCGGTTCCTCAGCCTGGGATCAGCGGGGCATTTTTGACCCCAAGACTAGTTTTGTCTGTGTGGCTCAGGCATGCTGAGAATGAAGGGGTGGAACTACATTTCCCATCAGTCACTCTCTTTATACAATGGCTAACCTACTCCCTGCTAACGAGAGGCAGCCAGAGGGCTGCTTGCAAGGTGAACCCGATTAGGTTCAAGCCACCCTAGCAGGTTTGCTCATTGTCTAGTGGGAGTCCAGCGGATTCACTGTGAGAGCTGTGTGCTTGCTTGCCTGGCTTGCTCTTACTGGGCCCCTAAGTCCCCAGAGTCCTTTCCCGGCAAAACCTGGGCTTTTATTTCTGGCTGCGCTGACGTGGATTAACGTCCCGGGCAATTAGGGGCTCTTGGAGGGAGACTTTGCAAGGCTGGTATTGGAGTTACTGAGCTGAGCTGGCCTTCCATGCAAAGCAAGGAAAAGAAAAAAGCAAGAGGCTGCTCCAGGATAGGGTCTTGGGAGCAGCATTTGTGGCATCCCATGCAGGCCTGGTCCTGCGCCCCTCCACAGCCCTGGCATCAGCGGAAGAACCACCAACTTGTGGTCCGACCCTGCCTGCCATGAGAGAGGGTTGAGAAGGGGCTGGGGGCGATGCCTGAGATCTGACCCTGCGCTGCCAGGTTGGGGTACCTATCCCTGAGGAGGCAGAGAGCCGCTCCTCCAAGGAGCAGTCGGTTGGGACTCACCCAGGCCTGTGCAGCGGCTGTGCTTGGGGTAAAGCCATGGGAAGTGGTCAAGTCTCCTCGTCTCGGCGTAGGCAGGCAGGACAGGTGCTGGCTAATCCATTGAGCAGATTGCTGGATGCTCCCTGTGGCTAAATGGGGGATGGGCTCCACATGGAGTGGGGATGCTCTGGAGCCTCAGATCTACCCCCGCTGAGGGGCAAGCTAGCACCTTAACTTCCTATGCTCAGCAACTCCGGGCGGCCTCTGTGTGCCAGGTGCGTCCCTAAGAAGCACACAGCTGGGGACGCTCACTGGCAAAGCCAGCTTGGCTCTGTGGCCACCCTGCGGAGCGAGGCGTGAATGCAGCACTGTGTACCTGCGGCAACCCCCTGGCCCTACCCCTGCAGCCGGATCAGGGGGGTGTTGGATGTAGCAACTGCTGGCCTGGACACCCAGCTGAATCCCAAGGTCCCGCCCGTTGTCAGGGGTCATTTGCTTTTCATCAGATTATGGCTTGGGACAAACTGCCTGGGCACTGTTTTGAGGGGACCCACCAAACCCCTCCCCCAATTCAAGGGCCTTGGTCTAGCTGCTCCCCTGCTCTGCCTTAGCTCTTCCTGGTGCTCTTTGGGGGGCTGACATGCACAGGCATCTGTGTTAGTGTTAGCCTGTCCTGGCTGCGAGTGCCTGGCTGCTGGCTTGTCCTGCTGCCCCTCGCTGTGGTATCTGAGCATGTTCTGGATCCAATCAAGAGCAAAGCCACTGGTGCATTTCTGGGGGCCTCTGGGTCCCCCTCTTTGGGCTCAGAATGCTGCTTGGGACGGGTTTAGTTTTGGAAGTGGTAGATTGGGTTAATTTCCTCCAGTCTGGAGTCTTGGGGGAGGGGTGTCAGGGTTGAATGTTGGGGTCTGAGAGCAGGAGGGTGCAGGTTAAGGTCTGAGGGCAGGAAAGATGGGTAAAAGTTGAGTGTTGGGATGTGGGGATCCAGGGTGTCGGTGCAGCAAATGCTATCCTGAGGTTGGAAAGGCTCTTTCCAAGCCTTCTCCAAAGGCCTTCTGTGGCTCGAGTCAATTTCAGACTCTCTCCTTGCCCTCTCCCTCCTGGCTGTGTTTGGCAGTGCCTCTCGGCTTCCACTGACCCTTCAGTGAAGGCTCTTCTGCTAGGCAGGCCCCTGTTGTAGAACAATCCCAAGTCCCTGAGCATGCCTGGGCTATTTTTAGCTGGCTCCTCCCCTCGCGTTCTATTTCAGGTCACCGCGGGCAGTTGCTGTCTCACTTGGTGGGAAGGATGGGAGAGAAAACAATCAGATAAAGGGGATTGTCGGTGGCGCAATTAGCAAAAGGCTTCATGGGCAAACCTGGCCCCCATCTGCTTTGCAGGACATCTTAGCTCAATCGACTCAGAGCCAGCTCCGTCTCTGTTCCTCTGCAAACGCCTGATTTCTGCTATTTCTCCCGGGGTGGGAGCTGCCTCCCGTCGTGAATCAGGCAGCGCCTGAGATGTGAAACCCTCTTTTTCGAGACTAGTGGCTGGACCCCCCTCTGGAACAGCGAGCTCTTTCCAAGCCGAGCTCTTGGTGTCTGCGCTTGGCATAAACAGTTACCTTTTTAATTTTTTTGCAAGATTTGAATATTTTTTTGCCCAGCAAATTTTGTGGGGTTGCTATCGAATGTTGATCGATGAGTCGGATGCTGTAACTTTTGGTTGGAGGCCTCCTCTCCTTTTGCTCTTTGTGGGGGGGATGTCTGATGGTTTTCAGCTGAAATTCAGCACCACGGACCCCTCCCCTCTTTTGCTAAGGAACACTCCCGTGCCCTGCACCAGACTGTAGGGAGAAGGTGGAAGAGGGACAGAAGCCAGCGTGCATTGCTTGCCGGGCCCTGCAGTCGCTGGTGTCTGAGTTGTTCCTGGCATGCTGCTCATGCCGAGGGCACTGGGACTGCCCGCGATGTTGCAGACTATTTACGAGAGTGAATCGTGTTTCTCTTCAGATGGAGTATCCGGACGTGAGCAGTCGTTGGAGCTCCTGTCGCGGACTCAGATCCATGCCCTTCCCGTGGCAGGTGAGTGCGGTGTGATTGCTAATATGGCCCTGTCAACGTGGTGGATTGCCCCGAGCTTCCGCAAACAAGTAGGAGATGCCTCTGGCATTGGTGGGGCCCGATCCTGCACCTCCTAGGATTGGGCCCATAACATTGTAAATGTAGAGCCAGGCTATAAAACTGCCCCGGGGCAGATTTTCCAGGGCTCAGCACCATTGCCCCTGGGGCAGATTTTCCAGGGCTCAGCACCATTGCTCCAAGGCAGATTTTCCAGGGCTCAGCACCATTGCTCTGGGGCAGATTTTCCAAATGGCTGTCTGCACTTTTGACAACCTGGCCCCGATTCTGGATGCTGAGCTCTTGGAATTCTAGTTCTACTGCATGACCCTGCCATGTGTGCTGAGCCTCTGTGGACCGGCACTGCGGGACTTGCTCCGGATTGGGTTTACGCTTAATGGAGCCAGGCAGATGGTCAGGGTTTCATCATTCCATGTGGCTTTTCTTCGCAAACTCTTCATCCGTGCTCTGGGGCTAAGGTGCTCGGAAGCTGAAAAAAGGCCTGGGAACATGGGGCTGACTTTACCTGCCAGCATGTGTTCCCACCCGGCAGCCTTGTCCGTTCCCTGTCAGTAGGACTGGCTGTGTGGGCTGGTTTTGGCTGAGCCCCGTGTCATCCGGCCCCTGCCAAGTCCCTGAGCTACCCGGCTGCTGTGTCGGCCTGGGCCTGACCCTCAGCTGCTGTAGATTGGTGTCACTTCCTTGGGTTCCACCTGACGTACAACAGAGCATCTGTCCTTATCCCCTCAACAGCGATCCGGGCCCTGCGGCCGCTCAGGGCCGGATGTGCACCTGGGGGAGTGTGTGGCCAGGCCACCAGTGATTGCAGTGGGATCTGGGGGGAGGGGTGGCGGCCACACGGCTGCAGCTTGGGCTCTGAGTTGGCACGGTTGGCAGCTGCAGAGTGAGTTGGCTTGGAGACGTAGCAGCCTGGATCCCCCTGTGCCTGGGGAGGCATGAGCTTTCGCGGCGTGTCCATGGAGGGCCTGGGTCTTGTCGGGTTGGGGTTGTTGGTGGGAGCGACTCGTGCCCTGATGCTGATGCACCGCGGGCACAGAGGGTTCAGTGTGGCCCGGCTTCCGACCCCTCATGCTCGTGCCTCGGGGTCTGTTGTTCCTCGTTAAGGGTCCGTTTCGCTCCCAGCCTCTGTGGGGGAGGGGCTCTGGCTGTCTAATGTCCCAGCGCCGTTCCCGTCAGTGGCGCTTGAAGAACGAGGATCGCTTGCCCTGTCAGTTTCCAGCATGGGCCCCTGGCAGCAGGGAGGCCACGTCTGCCCCGGAGATGTTAATGGCGGTGACTCCCTTCTCTCCCTGCCCGGGCTGAGAGATGCCTCCGAGCAGCTAGGCTGCCCCCGACTGTCCTGCACCTGCCCTCCCCCTCTCAAACTCGCTCTTGAGCAGAGCCTTTCTTTCCCTGCCCCCTCATCACAAGCAGTGTCCAGGCACCCGCATCACCCGGGATGCAAATTTGGAGCTGGTGCTCACAGGAAACGGGGGCAGCAGAGGGACATTGGGGTACAGGAGACAAATGCAGATGCCCCTTGCCTTGTGATTGGGCAGGACCATGTGCAACAGGCTGTGTGCTGGCCAGGGCAGTCGATGCACCAGTCTGTGAGGAAAGTGATTGGGAATAATCAACATGGATTCACCAATGGCCGGGCATGCCTGACCATTCTGATTAGCTTCTATGATGAGGGAACTGGCTCTGTGGCCGTGGGAATGTCAGTGGGTGGGATGTACCTTGACTTCTGCAAAGCTTTTGATACGATCTCCCATGATATTCTTGCCAGCAAGTTAAGGGAGTATGGATTGGATAAATGGGCTGTAAGATGGGTAGAAAGCTGGCTAGGTTGTCGGGCCCAGCGGGTAGTGATCAACGGCTCGATGTCAGGTTGGCGGTCGGTTTCTAGCGGAGTGCCCCAAAGGTGAGTTCTTGGGCTGGATTTGTTCAACATCTTCAAGAATGAGGGGGGATTTTATAGCAGCCTTCAACTTCCAGAAGGGAGGTTCCAGAGAGGCTGTTCTCAGTAGTGACTGATGGCAGAACAAGGAGCAATGGTCTCAAGTTACAGCGGGGGAGGTCCAGGTTGGAGATTAGGAAAAGCTCTTTCCCTAGGTGGGTGGGGAAGCACCGGGCTGGGTTCCCTAGGGGGGGGGAGTCTCCATCCCTAGGGGTGTTTAAGTCCTGGCTTGACAAAGCCCTGGCTGGGATGATGAGTTGGGGTGGCCCTGCCTTGGGCAGGGGCTGGACTCCATGACTCCTGAGGGCTCTGTGATCCTATGCGAGGCGTGGGGGTGCCCCCGGACGAGTGAGGGTGTGAAACACGGGGAAGCAGGCGAGAATGTGCAGGCTGGGCTGGCTGCCCCTTGGCTGAAGTGGGGGCGTTGTCAGCGCTACCTAATCCTGTGGGGTTTGCAGCTGGCGGAACTCCTGGCTTGGGGAGCTTTTGCTTGTGAGTGGCAGGTGTTGGGTGCTGGGCACCCCTCCGTTGTAGAGCAGCCAGGGTGTGCTCTGACTCCGCGCGGTTGCTCTGGGTCCATGGGAAGCAAGGGCTGTGATGCCGGCCAGACCTGCTGGGCGGGTGCCTCTGGCCTTGTGTGGTGTGAGAGGCCAGAGCAAGGCCCCGAGTGGTCCCAGCTGGCCTGTGAAGCCGGGCATTGTCCTCTGCAGTAGAGCTGGCCACGTGTTTAGTTCTTGCCAGCTTCAGCCGGCGCTGCTCTCCGCACAGGCTGGGGCATGATCCTGGCCCTGTCAAAGCGAGACCGTTCTGGTGCGCCTGGAAAACCCTCATGGGCAAGGCTCTGACTTTGGCACTGAGTAGCTTAGTGAATTTCAAGGCAGGGGAGGGGGAAGCGAGTGAGTCACAGAAAGGTCCCCAGATAATGTTGTTTCTGTATAGACAAGACTGAAATGGGGTTGCTGGGAGGGGATGCCGGGGGGCTCGTGGGGGTGCACCCCACAAGACTGGGCCTGGTTCCTCGCTCTGGGCAGGGGGATCTGGTGCACAGGGTCATCAGTTGCTTGGCTCTGCCTGTGGAGGAATGGACAGGCCAAGTGGGAGCAGCGGGCCCGGTCACAGCTTCACTTGGCTTAGGGCCCCTTATCAATGCAGGTTTGCAGCCAACTCGGGGGGACGCCAAGGCCCTGGTTTGGTCTCAGCTGGCATCTGCCCCGAGCTTTATTGAATAGAGTATTAGCAGCCAGGGGCTATAGGCAACGGAATTGGGGCAAGTTGTTTAACTGCCCCCCCGCGCCCCATTCATCAACAACAGCGTTTGCCCTGTGACTCCTGCTGCGTCATAGACAGAGCCTGGCAAACAGAGTCTGCCCCTTTCTGTCCCTAGGTCTCCATTTGCAGCAAGAGGGGAAGTGACTTGCCAAGAAAGACACAGCAAAGCCGTGGCACAGCTGGGGGTTAATTCTAGGTCTGTGCTCCCCTGCCTGACCCAAAGCTGCCTCCAGAAGTGAGCTGTGTGTCCTCTGCCCAGCCCTGTAACTGTTCAGCCACTCTGGCTCCTTGGTGGTTCCCCCCAGCCCCACCGCCGGCCAGCTCCAGATTCAGCTCTGATCTGCGCGTGACACGTGGGGAGGTGCCGAACGGGGCATGGTTAGGCCCTGAGTGCTGCTACGCTATGAAGTTCCATAGTGTATCCTAGACAGGCTCCTTCTGGTCATGGGCATGGAGGGATGTGGTGCGTCTGGCGTGCTGGGCGGAGTGTGTGGAGGGCTAGAAATGCCCCCTGCCCATCTTGCTGCTTGTGCACCGGTCCTTTGGTGTAAACATTTAAAGGGAGCGCGAGTCACCCATTTGCCAGCCATGAGTCACTCTGCAAAATGATAGGACTGGGAATGCAGAGCTACTCCGGCCATCTCACTGGCTTGGCATCTCCGAGGGCGCTCCAGCAGCATCGCCGGCCATGCCACTGCTGCTAATAAAGGGTTTTAAAGCGGGGGGAAGAATGTGGAATGTAAACAGATGTTTCAAATAGAAACCCTGTAACCTTCTGGGATAAACAGGCAGTCACGTGCCAGGGGAAGGCTGAAGACTCAACATGGAACATTTGAGCGACATTCCCCCTCCTCCCCTTTCATTGGGGATGTGTGCGAAAGGCAGCTGGGCTGTGCCATTGGGGTATGTCTACACTGCACACTAAGCCCAGACTGACTTGGATCAGCACGCACTCAGGACACGGGTCCAGGACCCTGCTGGGGTGGGGAGCCTGTGACTGGCGTCCAAGCTGTGCTCTTCTGCTGTGTGGATGCAGCTGAAGTCACAGACCCAGTCAGAAGGTCTGTGTGGTGCAATGTGGGTGTGTTAGGATGGCTGAGAGACCCAGGCCCAGCAAATGCCAGCCCAGGTTTGCAGTGCAGTGTGGATGCTTGGCCACAAAATTGGAAATGCCAAGGTCCCCCAGATCCAGGCATAGTGTGCAATGTAGATGTAACTGGTGTGTCTTAAATCAGGGTACCCAAGAACTGAGAGCCCCAAAGCTAGAGGCCCTTGAGTGGCATTTCGGCAGCCTTTTGTTCCAAATCGCTTCATCACTTCTGAAAGCTAAAATGCAGCCAGCTCTGGGGTGGAGGACTGCAGGCTGTTTGGCAAGTTGCACCCAAGAATCATAAAGAGACTGGTTCTGACGGCTCCCACCAAATCTTGGTGCACACTGTGTGTTGGCTGCTCCTTGCAGAGTCCTGGGCCAGTGTGGGAGGAGCTGGGCAGAGTGGGTGCAAAGGGGGGAAACTGAATCGTGATGGGCTGTGCTAGAAGATCCCTTGTCCTGGCTACTGAAATTCCCGTTTCACAGCAGCAACTTTCCAGGCTGGCTTTGGCGCTGCTGTGTGCTTATGGGGAGCCTGTGCTGGTTTTACAACCGGCTAAGCGAGGGGATTTCCGCGTGCAAACAGCTCTGCTGTTACCCTCGCTGCGGTCCCTGTGCGCTGCTGCTCATCAGGGCTGGGGCAGGCCATCCAAGGCCCTCCTCAGAGCTGCCAGCCCTGCCCTGTAAGGGAGAAAAGGTGCTTGTGTCGGAGGAGGGAGGGTAACCAGGCCTGGGGTGCATTCCCACCTCTGTCACTGACTCGCTGGGGGACCCTGGACCTATCCTGTTACCTCTCCGTGCCTCGGTTTCCCCTCCTACTCTTTGTTTTCGAGTGGGGGCTCTCCCAGGCAGGGCTGTCTTTCTCCGTGTGTCTACACAGCTTCCCACACAGACGGCCTTGATTTTGACGGGGTTTGCGGTGCTGCTGAAATAAAAGTAATCTATGTCCAGCTGGGGCTGTGCTACCTGGGGCCTCTGCTTCTGGCTGTTGGGCAGCCGAGTCAGTCGCCCACTAGCTCTGGGGCTCTCCTGACTGGCGTGAGGCTGCTTCTCGTTTGTTTCAGGCTGAAGCCTGGATGCTTTCACTTGCTGATTCTCACTCGCCAGCCCTGTGCTGCCAGGCAAGCCTCTTCCAGGGGGAATCTCTTCTCTCCCAGCCCCCAGACAGCATGTTGGGGCACCAGATCCCACAGCCAGCCCAGGCGGGGTACTTCTGGCTCTGTCCTGAATGTTGTTGGGCTCGTGTTGTGCTGGGGAGGGGGCGGGTGGACAGGGAACGGGAGAGAAATGCGCAGATGAGACTAAAGGAACAGGCGGGGGAGAGAAGCTGAGGCTTGGTCAGTGTTCAGCGATTTGTATTTCACTGCCACTCGAGGGTTTCAGCCGGGATCCAGGCCCCCAATGTAGAAGCACATCGAGAGAGACCGTCCTTGCCTTGTTTGTCAGGCTGTCTCTGGGGCAGCCCATTTGTCCCGTCGAGAGAGGGGAATGTGTGTGAGAGAGATGTGGGTTATAGTGGAAACTCGACCCATCCTAAAGGACGCCGAATCCTGCATACAGTCAGCCGTGGCAAAGTCTGTCACTCGGCACGGTGTTCAGTGAGTTCCCACGCATGGGGCAAGCTCCTCCTAACTTGCCCCAAACACTCCCAAAGCACCAGTCCTCATGGAGGACCCCGCACCTCTGGCCCAAGCCGTGTTGGGAGAGGGGTTCCCCAATCGGTCGCTCCCACTAGCTGCCATTGGGATTTGAATGGAAGCACCCTCGGGCCTCCTCCCCACCCCCAAATGCGCCAGGTGCTGGTGAGACTCAGCGAGAGACAGACGGGGTGGACAGCAGGGAGCGAGCATGGACAGGGAGGCGCAGGGAACTTAAGCACTGGGTTTTCAAGGACTCATAGGTGGGCCCAGATGTTCAGAAATCTGCAACCCCCTGCGACAGCCATGATGACACCTCTAGTACTAGCAGGCGCTGTTCTCTGGAGCACATGGCCCCGACCCCCTCGTGGGGCTCCTTGCAGAGAGTCTGTGTCAGCCTGAGACCCAGGCCTCTTTCCTCGACTGAGTTTCCACCCTCTTGTGTCTTACAGACATCAGGTGCCCCCAGACTTCCCCTTTTGCTGATAGGAAGGGCTCTCCTCAGGCAGCCGGGACAGGTTTGGTTTCGGCAAAGAGGGGTAGATCCCCTGTCGATTCCCCTACTGCTCACCTGGGGTAAACAGCTCTACTGCGCTCCTTGCCATGGGAAGCTGGTGCCAGGCTCAGCCACGGAGTCGCTCAGAGGACTCCAGCCCCACTCCCACTTCAGTGCAGCCATTCCCGTGGCTCGGAGTTGCCCCGTGGCACCATGCTCATGTAGGGCGCTTTGCACAGCATGCCAGCAGCTAAGAATAGTGGGCTGGTATTTTTAGAGCTGAGGTCTAAGCTGCTTTTTGCTGCCAGCTTGGCTTTCGCACCCTCCAGCGCGCGCTGCTCTAATCCCGCTCGGCTGCGGAGCCCAGCAGCTGTGTTTGTTGCGGGGAGGAAGCTGCGCTGGTGCCTGGCCGTGGCCCTGCCAGGCAGCCGGCTGGGAAGGAGCAGGCCCACCAGCCTTAGCAGTACGGGTTCTGTCTTTGGCCTTTTGCGAAGGCCTGGGAGGTGCCAATCGGTTCATGGTCCCCCTCTGCGTGTTAGAGACTAGGTCCTGAGCCCATGCGGTCTCCAAGGGAGCCTGCATGCACAGGGATGCTAACCTCGCTGTCCCGCTGTAAGGTCTAGCAGCCCCAGGTGTGATCGTGGCCCCCGTGTGCCTGGCGAAGGACAGCAGGGGGTTTCAGATCTCACCAGTGGGAGAGGAGCGAGGCTGTTGTACGGGGAGCTGGAGGTGAAGTGACTCAGCCCAGGTTGTGTAGGAAGTCTGTGGCACACACTGGACATGCCGGCTTCCAAGTTTGATGTCAGTGCTTTAAACGCAAGGCTGGCCACCCTTTGTGCACTGCCGCCCTGCCGTCTGGCCTGCGTGACACGGCTGCTCACTGGAGGGCAGCGTCCTTGCAGGCTGGCCAGGTTAGCCAGCCGGTGTGTAAACCAGTTGAATTCGGTAAGGTCTCGCCATTCTTGTGTAAACAAGGCTCTAGGACCGCGGGGAAAGCGTGGCAGTATCGCCCCAGCCTGAGCAAATGTGGCTGCTGCAAGGTATGTGAAGGAGAGGAGATCCAGTCCTAGCCAGGGAGGGAACAGGACCATCCAGTGCTGGCCAAGACTGCCCTAAGGCTCGTGGTGGTCTGGAGATACGCCTTCCTCTGAGCCGGAAATAGTTAATGCAGTGTAAAGTCCCCTGTAGTGCAGGGCAAAGCCTGCCCCTGGAAGCTGTACACCAGCGATGGGCGGCCTCGCTTAGTGAGTGGGACGCATGCCTGGCCCCGCTTCATCTCGGTGGGACTCCAGATTGTCATAACAAAACGCTCTCCCAGGACAGACTTGTGTGCCTAGAATGTGCAGGTTGAACTGGAGCAGCACTGGGATTGGCTGCATCAGGCGTGCCCAGCTCTGACCGTCAGTGCCGGGAGCAGTAAGCCTGCACCTCACTCCACCTGCTCTGGCTTCAGGTGCGTGTCACTTTAGTAAGAGTGGTAGGAAAGACCGACACAGACAGAAGCCAGCTGAATCTGGCAGCCTAGCACATGGGTAAAGGGAACAAAACCTCTCCTGGACTGCACACAGAGCCCCAATGGGCACCCTGCTGGCAATTCTGCAGTTAGCTGCATCTGCTCAGGTCTGACCAGCCGGCTAACCAGGGGGCTGGTTTGGGCCCGTCTCTCGAAGTTTCAGCTGCAGAGCAGTGGGGGTCGGAGAGGCCAGCTGGGCGGACACTGAAGTCCCATGCCCTGAACTGAAGTTGTGCTATGCGCTTTCACCTTAGGCAAGTCCCTTCCTGTACATAACATTTGCATGCTTTTGTCAAGGGGCTTTCGATCCCTGGGGAAAGGCTGTGTGTTTTTATCTGCTCCCCAGTCCCAGCCCAGCCTGTGTGGCTGGAGCAGGCTCCCATGGGGTTTACAATCTACGCAGCTGCCTTGGAGGGGGTGACACTTCAGGAGGAAGGAGCTTCCGGGTTTGTTCCAGCACAGGGAGTAATCCTGGGCCTGACTCCTCCCTGCAGTGGCTCACCCTGCGGAGGGAATCCCCTTTGAACCTCCAGCTCCTGCCAGCAGCCTCTCCCCTCTCCTTGCAGCCGCCGGCTGGACAGGCCTCAGAGCTGATTCCTTGGGGTATGTCTGTGCTGCTCTGGAACAATTGCACCATCTCCTTGGAGTGGAAAATTAATTGCTTGCACCCGGTCCCCTTGATACCAATTAAAGCAACAGCAGCCTGTTTGTAGGGGCTTCCTACCTGCGTAAATCCCTCTCCCCAGAGAGACTGCTGCCCTCGAAGTGTCCCTGGCTTCCAGGTGCTGCCCAGACTTCGCTGTGCCTCGGACTGCCAGGGGGAGGGCAGACCTGGGAGGAACAAGAGCTGGTGGAAATGTCAAAGAAATCTTAGCTTTGTGAACTCCTCCTTGCATCCCCCCAGCAGGGCATAGAGTAGGGGATGGTAACTCTGGCCAGCAGGGGGCACAGTGGGGAACAGTTGCATGTGGGGTACCCAGCCTGTCCCTGCAGGAGGGGGTAGAGAAGTGCCTGTGCCTGTGCCCAGCACCAGTACAGGTTTGGGGAGGTGGCTGTTCAGTGAGATCCTGCACCTGGTACCTCTTGCAGGCTGCATTTCTTTTAGGGGGTGGGAGCTGGTGCATTCTGGATTTCCAAACCAAGGTGTAGGTGTAGGCCAGTAGGCTAGAAACCAGGGCTGGGAGCCGGCACTCCAGGGTTTTATTTCAGGGTCTCGGCTCCTGCTTTGTATTTACAGCAGCTGTCTGAGAATCAGGACTTGGGTTCTTGGCCCAGCTTTGCCAAAGGCCCACTACGTGACATGGGGCAAGTCGGTCCCCCACTCTGTGGCTTGGTGCCCCCAGGCTGTAGGGTGGGATCCCGACGCACCATTTGGGCGTGACAGTTTGCAACGCTCTTCCGAGACCTTTGGACAAAATTCCCAATCTACGCCTATTCTGGCTGGGGGTTTTCTCGAGGCCTCAGCACAGGCGCCAAGACTGAGCTCGGAGACCAATTCCTTTCCCTTAAAGAAACTAGGGAGCTGTCTCAGGGTTTGTGAGTTGCAGGGTTGGCAGCAGTGTCACTGATTTCCTGAGGGCAGCATGAGGATCCCATGGGACCTGCCCTCCCCCACCACTTTGCGATGCTCCCCTGCCGCGCCTGTGACCGTGCTGAGCTCACCGCTGTTGCCAGCTGGGCTCTGATGTAGCTTCCACGAGGGCCTGGCCCAGCCCAGGGGAGGTAGATTCCACTCTTGGATAGTCCCTTGGCTACTGCTGGCCCTAGCCGCAGCAGGGGTTTGATTGCATGGCTTGTTTACCAAGCTGTTTTCTTCCCTACGTTAACATGAATAAGCTCTTTTAAGGGCCTTTATTCTAAATGAATAGTGAAGCTGAACTCAAAGGGCCTGGATTTCCTGTCACCCTGCACCTTGCTGGCAGTAGTCACCCGTGCAGGACACCATGGACTGAGCCAGCTGCATGTCACACTCGTGCACGGAACCGGCCCCTCAGCCCTCGGGTCACTCCGCTGGAGCAGAGGAGAGTCAGGCCCGAAGGGTATAAACACACAGAGCATTTCTGGCGATGACAGCCCTTGACCAGAGTCATGGCAGCAAAACCAGAGGCTGGCAGACCCCAGTCGCTAGGGAGTGCTCAGGGGTCCTGAAAATAGACTCTCTGCAGGATGGACTGCCTGCCACTTTTCCCCACCTGTGCGGGCTGGCATTGAACGTTCCTGGGTAGCAGCATGGCCTAATGAGTAGAGTGCTGGGTAGGGGTCAGGTGACTGTCCAGTTGAAGCCACCTGGATGATTTTTTAGGAGGTAGAACATGATTTGCCCAGCTGTAAGGGCTGCATTCATGTGGCTGGCTCTCTTAGTGGACTATCCAACCACGCGGGCAGTTCTGCGTGTTTATTTTCGCTCACCCCAGTGAGGCTGTTACCTGGATTGTATGGAGGAGGGTCTGAGGCACAGAAACCAGGTGACATGCCCAGGGTCTGTGACTGAGCCGAACCACAGAACCAGCCTCCTTTCCAGGTGCCCCGGAAAAGTGCTTAGCAAATCTTGAACAAGCAGCAGCTTGGCCGAAGAGCGGCCCCTCGGGTGCGGCACCACGGAGCCCAGTGCGGAGCCCATGGACAGGGCACCTCCTGCGAGGGTGTTAAAAGGTGGTTCTCTGGCTAATTGGATAGTCGATGCAGTTTGTACCGACTAGACAATTAGTCGATAAACGCGGCTGTGCAGGAGCCGGCTCCGGAGCCACGCGTGCTACTGCTCTGCGTGCGATATACAGTCGGAGCTGCTGGGCTCTTACTACATTTCAAATGCAGAGGCGCAGTGATCGGCACAAACCGGGACTGCTCGACCAGCTTATGCTGAGTCCAGCAGCCCTGTTAACGCCTGACAGCCCTGCCCATGGGGGACCCAGCTCCCCACCGGGACCCCTGCAGTAGTGGGGCTGCTTCCCTGCAGCATCCCCATCCCCCCCGTTGCCTTGGATAGAGGCAGCGGGGGTGGGAGGGCAGGTGGCATCCCAGAGATGGAACTGGGAGGGACCTGCTTCTAAGCCAGCTACTCCCAGCACTGGCTCCTATCCCCCCTTGCTGCCTCTCAGAAGCTCCGCGGAGAGCATCAGGCAAGCGGGGACTGCTTGAGTCTCTGCTCACCCTGTGCCCCCTGCGGCACTTCTGCTCTTGAAACGTACAAGAGTCCCAGAGGTCTCGTGTACATTTCAAAAGCAGAAGCACCGGCAGAGGGAGCCAGTGCCGGCGGGGACTGGAGCGGAAGCACCAGCAGAGGGAGCCAGTGCCGGCGGGGACTGGAGCGGAAGCGCCGGCGGCGGGGCCGAGTGCCGGCAGGGACTGGAGCGGACGCGCCGGCGGCGGGAGCCAGTGCCGGCGGGGACTGGAGCGGACGCGCCGGTGGGAGCCGGTGCTGGCGGGGACTGGAGCGGACGCGCCGGCGGCAGCGGGAGCCGGTGCCGGCGGGGACTGGAGCGGAAGCGCCGGCGGCGGGGCCCAGTGCCGGCAGGGACTGGAGCGGACGCGCCGGCGGCGGGAGCCAGTGCCGGCGGGGACTGGAGCGGACGCGCCGGCGGCAGCGGGAGCCGGTGCCGGCGGGGACTGGAGCGGAAGCGCCGGCGGCGGGGCCCAGTGCCGGCAGGGACTGGAGCGGACGCGCCGGCGGCGGGAGCCAGTGCCGGCGGGGACTGGAGCGGACGCGCCGGCGGCAGCGGGAGCCGGTGCCGGCGGGGACTGGAGCGGACGCGGCGGCGGGAGCCGGTGCCGGCGGGGACTGGAGCGGACGCGCCGGCGGCGGCGGGAGCCGGTGCTGGCGGGGACTGGAGCGGACGCGCCGGCGGCGGCGGGAGCCGGTGCCGGTGGGGACTGTTCCTGCTCGCGCCGTTTCCCCGCTGTGCCTCTGCCCCCCGCGGAGACGGTGCTGGAGGGAACCGGCTTCTGCTCGTCCTCCCACTTGCTGCCTCTGTCTGATAGAGGCCGCCAGGGTGGGGGGAAGTGAGTGACCCTGGGGTAGGCTCCACTCCTGTAGAATGGCAGCCTCCCCTTGCTGGGGGATGGAGAGCCCCTACGCATCCCCAGTGGGCCCAGATGGTTCCACTCAGTAGCTCCCCCGCTATCACGCTGGGTGCTCTTAGGGGCCTGGAGATGGTTTTGTGTCTTCAGCCCCAGCCAGGGGCTCAGGGAATCTGGGGTTTATTCCCCGCTGTGCTGCTGGGCCCCTTGTGTGTGGCGATGGGCAAACCACTGAATTTCTCCACCGCTCACGTGCGTTATCTGTTCTGCCGCAGCCATGCACCCTGGTCAGGAAGGCCTGGCTCTGTCCCTGCGCCCCTCCCACTGGTTGAGGGCAGTGCACGCCTTGCTGTCCCGCCCTGGGAAAATGACTGGGTGTGTGTGGCAGGCATCGACCTGGGTGGATCCTCTTCCCCGCCACAAACGCCAGCTCTTGTATTTTTACATGCGTCTAATTGGAGCTGGCAGAGGAGAGCGGCAGCTGCCGCCCTTTCTCACGCTCCCTTGGGGCTTCGCCGTGGAATTTCCCTTTCCCTTGGGCGGGGGGTCGGTGCCCTTTGCTGATCTGGGCGCCGGATTGGACTCTCTTGGTGCTGCCCCTCCACAGCCTTGAGCACCGGCAGCAGCAGAGTCGGGGGTGGGGGAGGGAGCGGCTTTGGAAGCATTGTGATCTCAGCTCGTCCGCGGGGTGCAGCGACACAAGGAACACGGTTCACGACTGCCCGGTGGTACCAGCTGGCCAGCCTGCTAGTGCCCAGTTCTGCCGTGATTGCCCTGGTTAGGCAGGGCTGGGAGGGTCTCAGACATGTAGACTGGGTGCTGGTTCTGCCATATGGGTACTGCAGGGCCAGTGGGCAAAATGAATTTCTTGCAGCCACGCTGGGGAGGTCGTTTTGGGTGTCGGTGCCCTGGCTCCTGCCAGTGGCACATGGGACATGCAGCCAGGTGCGTCAGTGGCTGCACTTGCAGACTCCACTTCTGAGGGCTTGGAGCCTTTTGCAAGCCATCAAACTGCAGGATGATAGTGAACCAGGAGATCTCTTGGACTTGACCACAGTTGCTCTTCTGCGCTCTGTGGTCACTGAGAATTGCGCGGTAGCTGCAAGGCGAGAACTGAGCATCCTGCTCCAGAAGCATGGGCACTGGAGTTGAGGATTCTCTTCTAGCCTTTTAGGGTCTAAGACACACAGGTAGACAAGTCCTGATTTCATCCAGTAGGTGACAGCAGTACGCAGGTGCAAAGATGGTGCCCAGCCCTCAAGTTCAGCGTCTGAGAAGAAGGTTCCCGAGGTTCCTTCTGGCCAGCGGGTTGGTTTAGCCCAGTTCTGACAGCTGCTGTGTTTGTCTTTGCTGAGGATGAAGGTGCAGCACCAGGGGGCAGAACTCGTTTCTGATTAGCACCCAAAAACCACGTGCACCACGGCAGGCACTTGCCAAGGAGACCTGCTCAGGGCTGGAACTGAATCCCAGCGCATACATGCTCTCCTCTTCTGTAGAGGATGCCTGCTGCTCAGAGCTTAATTTGTGCCAGGACTCAGCTGTACCTGTACCGTTCATAACCCAGCAACTCCTGAATTGGGCTGGTCCCTCCCCCCCTCCCCCCGGTCCCTCTGGGCCTGGGTCATTCAGAGCCCTGGCCCCTCTGGACATGCCACCTAAGTTATGAAAGTAAAAAACTTGCTTGAGCCGCTGCCCCTCTTCCGTTACACTGTCAGGGTGGGCAATCATTTCTGACGGGAGGCCGTTCCAAAACTTTGGAAAGTGGTCGAGGGCCGCACTCTTCCTTGATATTAATGGAGGAGGTGCAGAGCCCGGGATGGAGATTGGGTTCAGAAGGGAGCTTGGGTAAGAAATTGGGGTGCAGAAGGGAGAGTCTGGGAGGGAGTTTAGGTGAAGGAGGCAGTTGTGACCTAGGGCAGGGGACTGAAGTGCAGGGGTTTGAGATGTAACCTAGGGTAGGAGGGGATTGTGATCTGGGGCAGGAGATTGGGGTGGCAGATCTGGGAGAGGCGATGGGTGCGGGAGGGGGACTGGGGAGTTGGGTATGTTGACTGGGGGGGCAGAGAATTGGGGAAGGGAGGGGCTAGGGTTCCAGAGGCAGGCTCTGGCCAGGAGACTTACCAGCCAGCAGCCAAACCAGCCTGCCTGCCGGCCATGTGCTTCTGTGAATAACTGAGCCAAGGAGAGGGGATGTAGTTCTTCTTGGCTGCCTGTTATTCAAACAGGCAGCTCCCATTGGCCTGTTTCTGGCCAGAAACCGACCAATGGGATTGTGCTGAGGGTGGAGTCATCCCCTGAAGCTTTCTTCCCCACCCCTCCAGTTTTGAAACCGAATCGGGGCCTGGAAGCTGTGTTTCTGAGCATCATGCGGGGCAAGCAGGGGAGCCTACCTGGGGATCCCTGCTTCCTCCGTGGGCCAGATGCAGTGGCTTGGTGTGCTGGATCAGGCCCGCAGGCCGTATTTTGCCCAGGCCTGTTCTAGGGGCTGCTGCTGCTCCAGCAGGAGCTGGTCTGTCCAGGTCTGGGAGATGGGGAATAACGGGCTGGGGTCAGGTTGACCTCCCTAGAAGAGGGGTCCTGAGCAGTGTTCCCGCCAAGCTGCCCAGCTTCACAGGTGGTCAATCAGCCCCGCCTAGTCAGAGGCTCAGGGCTCACCTGACTAATCCCCTGGCTCACGCAGAGCTCAGTGGATCCTGGACCGTTCCAGGGCTTCTCTCCATAGCTCGGTGCCAGGGGTCCGAGTGGAGGAGACAAGAGCTGGAAAGGGGCCGAGTATTTGGCGTTGGGATTGGAAGCAACTTCCTGGAGCTGAAGTGCAGTCGGGCCTTGGCTGTGATGTGCTTTGGTCAGTCTTGCGCCCAGAATCCTTTGCTGCCCCTGTGGCTCTCAGGAGCTAAGCAGCAGGTAGGGGATCCAAGCTGGGTGGGCAGGTGGCTCCTCTCACTGTGGATCAGAACAGCTGACAGCCCTTCCCCCACTCGGGCATTTGGGTCTTGGGAGCCAGCCAGGCTCCGGCCAGGGAAAGCCACTTGGAAGCAGGACTTAGTGCACTTTCGGCAGGCGCTGACCCGGGCAGTCCCTTTCCATCTGCTGCGAGGTCGGTCTTATTTTTAGACTCCTTGCCCGGGGGGCTGCTGTTCCAAGGGAGCGTTCTGCCCGGTCTTGGGGGGGTGGGCCAGGACCAGGGGCCTTTGCTCACGTGTCAGCTGTCTGACTTCCATTCCTGTAGCCTCTGAGCGCTCACAGTCCTCAGCGGGTCTGTCCTCCCCGCGTGCTAAGTCCCGATCTCCAAGGCTGTGGCTGGTGCGCTGACCACTGAGCCATCCTGCCCGTCCCTTCATCTCTCATCAACAGTCTTCTGGGGGCCAGGCTGCTCCTGGCTCGGCCTCGCGAGTTACGCAGGCCAATTGGAGACCCCTCATGCAGCCGTTTGTGGCCAAGTACAGTAGGTTTCTCTGCCCCCAGCAGGCACAGGAAGCGAAGCTTCTATTGGGGGGGCATCTCACACCCCTTTGGCCTGGGCCCTGGGGGCTGCGTGGGGCAGCAGGGCCCCCAGGTGGATGTACGTGTTCAGATGGGGTGGAGGGAAGGGAGCCTGTGATGGACCCCCAGCCTGAGCTGTGATAAAGGCGGGGCCACGCTCCTTGCGGGGGAGGCGGGACCAAGCCCAGAGCTCTCACTGCTCCACCCATGTGTCGTGCTGCTGTCCCTGGTTCTGGACTGCCCCTCTTGGGAGCCACGAGCTTGCAGGGCCACCAGAGCACCCTGTCAGCTGTGGGCTTCTGGTGTTCTGAGTGAGCTGCCACCTGCTCCCCTTTGCACCCTGGGGGGTGACATAGGATGGTGCCTGTCTGTGCCCCCCCCCCCCAGCACTAGGAGACTTACCCTAGGGCCATGGCAGCTCTTGGGCTTGGGGTCCAGCCTGCCTGCCCCCTCTCCCCAAACAGCACTGAGCACTCAGGGAGAGGCAAAGGGCAGGTAGCCCAGAACACTCACGTACACACACATGCCACCGTGCACACGCTTCACAGCAAACGGGAGCCAGGTATGAACACGTGTGCATGTGCTGCAACCCAAGGGTGGCTGGAACGCGCACCTGTAGTGCACGCGCGCTGGGCAGCAGTATAGTTCAGAATGTGCGTGCACGGACGCCTTGTGCAGCAAACTGAGGCTGGGTGGAATGCACACGTGTAGTATGTGCACATGTGCAACAGACCGAGCGGAGTGAGGAATGCACATGTGTAGTACAAACAAGCACACACTGGCTGGAAACACGCTCCCCGCAGCTCGGCTGCCACCCCTCTCTTCCTCCCTCTGCCAAGGGCACGCTGGCACCAGGGACGCGCCTGGGTGGAGATGCGGATGTGCCCAACATGCCAATCAGCTGTGGCTGCTGCTGGCAGGCGCAGGAGGAGGCTGTGTCTTGGGAGACGCGTTGGGGTGATGCGGTATCTGAGCACGTCCATCTGTCCGTCCATCAGTGTCAGGACGTCTTGAGGAACGATCTGAGCTGGGGGAAAAGGGGGCATTAATATTCCAGGCCATCCTTCCCTTCCCCCCCGTCCTCCGCCCCCGACTTCCTGTTTGGATTAGAACAGGTTGTTCATTCAAGTGTACGGTCCCTCCGCTCGCATACAAATGGGGCTGCGGCGGCAAGGCGGTTACTCACAACTGCGGCGGCAGCATGGCTCCGTTCCATGCCAGCCTGGGGGGAGAGAGGGGGGGTTGCAGAGCAGCTGCCAGCTGGGGCCCTCCCCTCTCTCTTTCAAGCAGACTGCCCTATTGCAAGGGGCCCTCTGTGGCCCAGCTGCAGTCTGGGGGCTTAGCACTGTGGTACCTCTAAGCAGGGAGGGCTCGTGCAGGGGGTGGATGGGGAGCTGGACGCCTGGGTTCCATTCTGCGCCCGCCAGGCCACCTTGGGTGGGAGCTCATGGCCGCTCTGACGTGAGACTTGTAGCTCTGCTGTTCAGGAGCTCTGAGTGCCCACGTCAGGAGCTGCGCGCTCTGGCCAGAGGTGCCCCCACGGTGGTTCACTACACACAGCCCTTCAGTCTGCACCTGGGCTTTCCCGTCCGGGAAAGGGGCTCGCATTCCCGCGGGGCTGCGTGGGGCGGCCTTACTGGAGGGCTCGGAGAGCAGAGTAGCTGGGTCCTGGCAGATTTGTTGTGGGCCTTGTTTGTCACCACTGCTGTTCCTCAGAGCAGCTGGGACTCTGGATAGCTTGCGTCAGTTCTCAGCTGTCACCGCCTCCCTGAATGGCCCTGGGCAGACCCTTTCACTAGAGGCGTGACGAACTAGTCGCCTGTCCAACCGGTGCTTATCGGATAGTCAACAGGCTAGTCGACGAGTCGCTTCCCCCTCTATCAGAAAGAGGCAGCAAGGGGCAGCGGAGAGGAGGGGTACTTCAAAGCAGCAGCGGCCCTTGAAGCCTAGAGCCAGACTCTGTGTGGTGCTGCTGCTTTGAAAAACCGCATGCAGCCCGGGGCCAGCTGGGGTATCCCCAGGCTGCACGGCATTTCAAAGAGGCAGCACCGCGTGGAGCCCCAGGCCCCCCATGTGGCGCTTTCACCTTTTGAAGTGTAGCAACAGCCCTAGGGCTGCGACTATTGCAAAATGCATTGACTATTCGATTAGTCAGTTACCCGGTACTTAATATCCTTGCCTTTAATCGCCCTGGGCCTGCGTTCCCTGCTGGCAAGCTGGGGTTACAAGCAGCCCATTGCTGGGCTTGCCTAGAGAGTCTGTGAAATGGCCAGGACAGGGACCATCCCCTAGCACAAAACGAGAGCCTGGTCTCAGCTGCAGTCTGTAAGCCTGGCCATAATAGTCATTGTACCAAAGTACGGCAGGATGGCACTGCGGGTGGGTACGCAGCCCCTCCAGAAAGGCCCTAGAATGCTGCCAGAGGTTTACCAGCACACACTGTTTCCTCGTGGAAGAGATCTGAACTGGAAGGGGACACTGAAGCACAGAGGGGGACATTAACATGCCCCAGACCACAGGGTGAGATTGGCGGGTTTGGGAAGAGAACCGGGGACTCCCAGAGCTGCTCAGCTGTGCTCCCAGAATGGGAGATAAACCCAGGGGCTTTGGACTCCCGTTCCCCACCATTCAGACCGATTAAGGGTGCTCCCTCCCATATCGAGACGGTTATGAGTGCTTGCAGCAGTGTTACCTAGTGCATAGTGCACCAGGCTGGGACTGATGAAAGCTGGGTGCTCTTCCCATGCCCTCCTCGATCAGTGATTCCCAACCTTTTTTGTACCGCGGACCGGCAAACTCATTCCAAAACTTTTCGTGGATCAGCATAGAAACATTTGCATATTCATTATGGTAATTAATTGTAAGCAGTCACGTGTTATTTTGCGTTGCATCTCTGCGCACACAATAGAGGGGAAAACCTGAGCATCTGAAAACAGATCCTCATGTTTCCAGCACAAAAGCTATCCTGGTAGCACAGCATGTTTATTCATGCCAGTAGTCATCAGTTAGACGGGTAAGTTAGCTGGTTTAAAACCATTCACACAGAGGTTTTAGGGTTAAGATAGTAATCCCGTGCAAACAGACCCGCTCAGATAGGTCACCTTGATAACCCAGGCTGCTGTAACTTGTTCTGTGGTACTTGATCATTTTCCACTCCTGTAATTCAGACATTTCCAGACAGAAGGGGAGCACTGTGTGTGGGAGCATTAACAAGCAGCTGCTTGCCACGCGGCCCTGGTCCCAGTCCCTGCCAGCTGGAGCAGCTGCCCACCTGCCATGCACTTGCTCCAGCCCCGGCCGCCTGAGCACCGCCTGCTTCCCGCCACGCTGCGGCGCGCTCCGCTTAGGTAGACGTTTCCTTGGCTTAGCTGGACCTATGGCGGCCGGGTGCTCCGGGCCCCGCCGGAAGGGGAAGCAGAAGAGCAGCTTGTTGCCGGGATCACTGATGTGACTGGTGCTCTCACCCCGCCGGGGGCAGGCAGAGGCGCCGCCACCACTGCTCCCACGTGCCGTGGGCCATGGAGACGTCTCAGCTTAGGGGCTAGGCGGCCCCTAAGAAGCAAAGACTGGAGGGTTTCCTGGGCCTCGCACACGCTCTAGGGCTGGCTAGTGCTGCCGCTCCGGCTCTCCTGTGCTGTGGTCAGGTGGTGCCTTCCCTGGGGCTGCGAGGCATGAGACACACCCTCCATTCCCTGCACGCACACGCAGGCCCAGCGCGGTGCTCACTTCTGCAGCAGGGCATGGCCAGGCAGCATTCTGCAGCCCAGCAAGCCACAGTTTGTGCTAGCTGCCTGTGGGCAGCCCCTCTGTGCCTCCGTTTCCCGATAATGATCCCGACCTCCCCTTTAACGTGCGCTGAGTCCGCCACTGAAGAAAGCTGGGAAGGGTTGTGCTTCCAGGAGGCGTTCTCTGCTAACGTCCAGCCAAGTTGCCGCACAAAATGAGGAACAAAATGTGAATGAGCCTCATTTTCCTGGACCATCTCCCAGGCTACCTCCAGACTGCATCCCTGTCGGCAGAGGGATGCAAAGAAAGCACTTTGAAAGTGCATATGAGCGCGGGATTTAAATATCCCAGGCTTCATTTGCATACTCACGTTCCGGTCCTTGCTGATCACGTGCCATTTCGAAAGTGAAAGTGCTGGGTAGCCGCGGTTCTGCCGACAGCAGGGAGCTTTTTCGGCAGATCCTGTACTTCTCGTTTTTTATTTAAATCCCGGGCTCATTTGCACTTTCGAAGTGCTTTATTTGCATCCCTCTGCTGACAGGGATGCAGTCTGGAGGTAGCCCCAGACGCCCGTCGCTCAGCGCTGCAGCCGAGCACCTGTGAGATTTCTGCCCGAGAAAACTCACCAGAGCTGAGCTGCAGTTTCCGCCCTCCTAGCTGGGAGCATTGATGCCCGTGTCCCAGTGGCTCACATCCACCGCCCACGTGGTCTCCCTCCCCCCCTTCCCATGCAGGAGGGAGCCTGTGCTGCTGCTGGAGCCTTGTGGTCACAGTGCGGCCGTGAGGCTGCAGCAACAGCTCCAGCTTCCCGCTCGGAGAGCGTAGGGGGAGAGGGGAGGTGAAGAAAGCCTCGACCTGGCTCGTGGGTGCCGCGCAGTCGCGAGGCTTGTAGCACAAACTCCGGCTTCCCGCTCGGAGGGCACGCGGGGGGAGGGGGATGTGGCATGGCATAGGGGCCGGGGTGGCCTGGCAGAGCGGGCAGCAGCACGGAGCTGTGTGCTGCAAGTAGCCGAGGAAGCCTTCTGCAGCAGCAGCTTCCAGCTGGTGGCCAAGACCTACGCCCCACAGCTGGCCGGGCGGCCATGGCTCACATGGGGCCTCTGCCTGTGCTGGTAGGATGCATTGGCTTGTGCCCACTGGATGGCCAAGACCCTGGAGGCCTAGTGCGGCCGCCTGGCTGGCCTGCCTGCAGCCCAAGGAGCTGCAAGAAGGTGCTGTGCCTGCTGCCCCGGTGCGCCAATGGCCCCAAGGGGACCACGTCTGCTGCTGTCCGCTGGCGCTGCTTGGCTGCCCACTGTGCCGGCAGCTGCTGCGTGAGCCAGTGATCTACGTGGTGGCCACGTCCACTGCCGCCGCTGCGCTGAGCCCGGCAACTGGGCGCTGCCATCGGCCCAGCTGCGACCTACGTACCCAGCCCTGGTTCAGAGCATGCGAGGGGGTGAGCTCCCACTGGGGGAACGTCTGCGCACTGATGCGCTGTCCAGAGGCTTTCCCTGCTGCTCCCGTTGACCTGCCAGTGGGGGCGCAAAGCCAGGTAAGCACCCCCCCCCCGTGCCCAGACCCATGCACCCTGATCCCCCTCACTCACCCTTCTCCCTCCGCCAAGGCCCCACACCTCCAGATTGCTCCTACACCCTCCCCTCTGGCCAGACACCCTTCTTCCAGCCTGCTTCTGCACCAAGACCCTTATTCCCTCCTGCCCCCCATCCGTGTCCCACTCACTGGCAGCCCAGTCCCACACATAGACCCCCTCATTTTTGTCCCCACCTCAGCACCTAAGGGGGTCCACAAAATCCACTAACTCTGGAACCCCAGAAAAGTAAATCTGGCCTATGGGAAGCCCTGCACCCCATTCCCTGCCCTGTCCCTTCCCCTCACTCCGTGAGGCTGGAGCGCCAGGGGAGTGAGGTGTCTCAGTTGGGGGCCAGATCAGTGAGGTTGGGGCGTTTTGCAGGAGATTTTTGGTTTCTCACTTGTCGGGTCCCCAGTTGATTATTCTGTGGGTCAGTGGCCCCCGACCCGAAAAAGGTTCCCCGCCCCTGCCAGAAATAAAGAAAACATGGGAACCTTTTGTGTTGGACAGAAATTCCTATTTTACTTTATTTAAAATGAAGTAAACTAATGATAAACTAACATGAGAAAGTGAAAA
Organism: Pelodiscus sinensis; assembly: GCF_052426305.1. NCBI lineage: Eukaryota > Metazoa > Chordata > Testudines > Trionychidae > Pelodiscus > Pelodiscus sinensis. The sequence goes on from NC_143080.1 coordinate 170,005, forward strand.
TGCTTAATCTGTTTAATCATTTCAGCTTAGCCAATTAACAGTGAGATTCCATTAGCAACTGGTGGCCTGCAGAAAGGGTTGCATTGAGCCAAGTGGGCCATGTTTGGTGGCACGGTCACACTTGCCTTGGTGCACCTAAAATCTGTTCCACATGTGCACGGAAAACATCCGCACGTGGCCGGGAGAGCAGAGGGAGCATTGGTGCCGCCTGAATAGCCAGCACAGCGGAGAGCAGGCTCAGCCCCAGGCTGGGCGAAGGTCTGGGATCATCACTGCGTCACAGTCGGGTGCCAAAGGGCTGTCTGCTGGCATCATCTCACCCTTCTGCCCCCTGGCATCTGGCGTGGGGGTCAGTGCCAGGGAGCATCACTTCCCTCGGCAGGCTGGGTCCTGTTGTTCGCCAGCGCAGGGTCAGCGGCAGGTTCATCCTGCTGCCAGCCCTGAGGGCAGACAGGAATTTAGCCCTGGCTTCTCTGCACGGCACGGGCTTGCGTGGTCTGGGCCGGATGTTTAGCACCCGTATAGCACTGCTCACTGTCACCAAGGTGCGGGGTCTCCGCGTCAGGTGTGACTCCCAACTGGCAGGGAGAACGGGGTTTATTCGTAGACAGGGACACAGCGTAGAACAGATGTCAGCACATGAACCAGGAGCAGTCAGTACAACCCATCTTGGGAGGAGAGGGCCCAGACCCAAGGGCCCCGGCCCCCCTCTCTGCACCTGAAGCCACTGAGACTAGCTCACCCACTCAGCCCTGCAGTCAGCCCCACCTCCAGCCTTTGTCCAGCTTCCTGGGCAAAAGGTGTCACCTGGTGACACCCCCCTCCCAGGCTCAGGTTACAAAGGCATCAACCATTGGGTATGTGGAGGAGGCAGTCACTCCGAAATTCCCACCACCAGCTAGGTATTGGTGCCGTGCCCAGGGAAACTGAGGCACGCTCACGGGGTTACTTCAGGAGAGTAGAAATCACAAGCCACGTAACAAGGCGAACAGAGCAAATCAATCCCCTACTTCGTCACGCACCTGAAGAAGTGGGCGGTGCCCGCAAAAGCTCATGATCCCATCTGCATGTTTTGTTAGTCCATGAAGTGCTACCAGACCATTGGTTGTTTTTCCTGTACAGACTAACTCAGCTACCCCCGGAAGCTTCTTCACCTTACAAGGTTTTCCCACTGGGTTGGGGGAAAGTGAGGTCCCAGGACTTGACTAAACAAGTTGGGGTAGAGCTCCGGAGAGAACCCAGGAGTCCTGACTTGCAGCCTTTGGGATCCTCCGGCGAAGCGCCTTGTCGAGGCAAGAAGTTACCGCAGGGAGATGCGCTGGCCAGTCAGGAGAGGGGTCTGCTCCTAGACCCTGCTGCAGGATGGATTCTGCATGCGTTGGTGGCCTTCTCCCCGGACAGCTGGTTAGGGAGCGGCTGGTACATGTGGTGGCCTCGGCCCTTTGCGGCTGGGACTGGCCAGACTCCTGGAGAAGAAAGGGAAAGGGAAGAAATGGGCCATCGCTAGCTGTGCAGCGCTGCGTGTGGAGCCTGCGAATCCCTGTGCGTCTGTCCGCCACTTGCTGCTGCTTTCAGTAGCCGGGCTGCAGTGCGGGGTGCAAATCTGCAGGGAAGGTCCTGGCTTCCTCTTCCGGCATGTCTCACTCCACTCCCAAAGCCAGCCTGGTGCCTCCCGGCTGTCCTGTAGAGCCGCGGCTGCAGGCCTGGCCTGGCACTGGCTGTCTGGTCCGAGCCCTGCCAAGCCGCAGCAGCATCCCCTGGGCAGCCGCACCCGTTGTCAGCAAGGGGTAATTTTACTAGGAGCGAGCGGAGGGGAGGACAACTGTGGCCACGAGGCAGAGAAGCCAGCTTTCCAATGGGGGTTTGCGCTGGCGGGGCCCTACCGTGGGCAGCCAGGCAGAAGGTCGCCGCTTGGATTGGAGACCAGGGTTCTGCTGTTTGGCGCTGATCTGAACAGCTGTGTCAGGGCCCTGGGCATGGTGCAGGCCTTCCCTGGAGAATCCAAGGCCCCTTGGGGCTCTCTGCGTCCCCGCTTTGGAGCCCCCAGGGAGAGGTGGGTGCAGATTCCAGAGGATGACTGTGATGACGATGTGTTGCAGTAGCCCCTAGCCCCTGGCCTGGTGGAGTTTGGGGCATAGGTTTTGCAGACGGAGGGCCCCCTCCTCCTCCCCCCCCCTATGCCACAGAGGTTGCAGGGAATTGCAGGGCAGGGGCATTCTGCAGAACAGGCCCCTCCCCCATGGGCTGGAATGTGGAGCTAGGAGTTAGCTGCTGGCATCCTCTGGTCGAAAATCTCAGCCCTCACTTCCAGACGTGGCCCGATCCTGGCAGCCTCGCTGGGTGGCTGCCGACCTGGGCCCTGATTCCCAACAGAGACTGAGCAGCTGAGGCGGCAGGCACTTATGGGGGTCTGGGTCTCAGATGGGATCCCCAAAATCTTGGGCTGCTTTCTAAAATACGTGCCAGAGGGTATTTGGGCTGAAAAGGGGGTTGGATTCCTAGGTTCCAGTGAGTTCAGCAGGGCTTGTCACCGCTCGTGAGGAAGGTCTAGGGCAGGAGGTGGTGGGCCCCTTTGCCTGTCCCCGCTGGTCCCTGGCTCTGTGGGAGGGGAGAAGGTGAGCCGGGTGCATGGAGGGAAAAGGGGTTTGCAGAATACAAAGTGGGGATTCTCTCTGGAGCCGGCAATGCTTCAGGCCTGGGGCGGGGTTCTAGCTTTCTTCCAACCCTGGGCTCCTGGAATCCTCTCAAGTCCCCGTGTAGCACTTGCTTAGGCTAGCAACAGGCCTGGTCTAGGGTCTCTTACTCGTGCAAGCCGCCCCTTGACTTTAGTCAGATTGCGCAGCTGCACAAGGGCTGCAGCGTGTGGCTAAGAGCTGACAGTGTGCAATCAGTCGCCAGGACTCCCGTCCGTGCATCAGGAGAGCAACGTTTGGAGGGGCAGGGGAGAAGATAAGGACATGGGTTCACTATGAGGGCTCAGGATTGGAAGCACGGGGCAGTTTCGGGGCAGGAGAGGTTGGAGCAGTTTCACTGGTCAGGTGCTTGTGTCCACAGCACTGAGAATGAAGTGTCAAACGCTCAGGGTTAAATATGGTTGTCTTGGGGAAACTGAGGCACGGGACAAAGAGGAAAGTGACTTGCCCACGGCCATGCGGCACAGCAGTGACCTAGCTGGGACCAGACTCTGACTCTTCAGACGGCCACTGCAGGGCATTAACTAAAAGACGATGCTTGTCCCCGTATGTATAACAAACACTGTTTCCTCCTCTCCCTCGGTAGCACAGGACTGGGAGGCGTTCGCTAGGGCTTGAGCCCAGGTCCCCACAGCCCATTCGATCCTCCTGTTCAAAAATGTATTGAGCTCCAGCTTAATCCGGTGAGGTTGTTTGTCCCCACCCTGGGGAGCTCTTCAGACCCTCCTGCCTGGGTTGGTTTTTTGTATGAGTTTAACAGAACGGCCTAAGGGTCTGGCTGCATGCTAAGCCCAATCCCTCCCCCGCCGCCCTCCACAAATCAGTCGGACTCCAGCAAGCCCTCAGGAGCCAGGGCTACGGTGCTGCTGGAGGGTTGGGTCAGAGGCTGTGAGACCCAGGGTGACAAGGCAGGGTGGGTGAGTTGCAGAGGGACCCAGGGTGGGCGAGTCGGCGGCTGTGGGACTCAGGGTGGGCGAGCTGCTAAGGGATCCAGGGTGGACGAGTCGGCGGCTGTGGGACCCAGAGTGGGCGAGTCAGCGGCTGTGGGACTCAGGGTGGGCGAGCTGCTAAGGGATCCAGGGTGGGCGAGTCGGCGGCTGAGGGTCCCAGGGTGGACGAGTCGGCGGCTGAGGGACCCAGGGTGGACGAGTCGGCGGCTGTGGGACCCAGAGTGGGCGAGTCAGCGGCTGTGGGACTCAGGGTGGGCGAGCTGCTAAGGGATCCAGGGTGGGCGAGTCGGCGGCTGAGGGACCCAGGGTGGGCGAGTCGGCGGCTGAGGGACCCAGGGTGGGTGAGTTGCTGAGGGACCCAGGGTGGGCGAGTCGGCGGCTGAGGGACCCAGGGTGGGCGAGTCGGCGGCTGTGGGACCCAGGGTGGGCGAGTCGGCGGCTGAGGGACCCAGGGTGGAGGAGTCGGCGGCTGTGGGACTCAGGGTGACAAGGCAGGGTGGGCAAGTTGCTGAGGGACCCAGGGTGGACGAGTCGGCGGCTGAGGGACCCAGGGTGGACGAGTCGGCGGCTGAGGGACCCAGGGTGGACGAGTCAGTGGCCGAGGGACCCAGGGTGGGCGAGTCGGCGACTGTGGGACCCAAGGTGGGCGAGTTGCTGAGGGACCCAGGGTGGGCGAGTTGCTGAGGGACCCAGGGTGGGCGAGGCGGCGGCTGTGGGACCCTGGGTGGGCGAGTTGCTGAGGGACCCAGGGTGGGCGAGTTGCTGAGGGACCCAGGGTGGGCGAGTCGGCGGCTGTGGGACTCAGGGTGGGCGAGCTGCTAAGGGATCCAGGGTGGGCGAGTCGGCGGCTGAGGGACCCAGGGTGGACGAGTCGGCGGCTGAGGGACCCAGGGTGGACGAGTCGGCGGCTGAGGGACCCAGGTTGGGCGAGTTGCTGAGGGACCCAGGGTGGGCGAGTCGGCCGCTGAGGGACCCAGGGTGGGTGAGTTGCTGAGGGACCCAGGGTGGGCGAGTCGGCGGCTGAGGGACCCAGGGTGGGCGAGTCGGCGGCTGAGGGACCCAGGGTGGGCGAGTCGGCGGCTGTGGGACCCAGGGTGGGCGAGTCGGCGGCTGAGGGACCCAGGGTGGAGGAGTCGGCGGCTGTGGGACTCAGGGTGACAAGGCAGGGTGGGCAAGTTGCTGAGGGACCCAGGGTGGACGAGTCGGCGGCTGAGGGACCCAGGGTGGACGAGTCGGCGGCTGAGGGACCCAGGGTGGACGAGTCGGCGGCCGTGGGACCCAGGGTGGACGAGTCAGTGGCCGAGGGACCCAGGGTGGGCGAGTCGGCGACTGTGGGACCCAAGGTGGGCGAGTTGCTGAGGGACCCAGGGTGGGCGAGTTGCTGAGGGACCCAGGGTGGGTGAGGCGGCGGCTGTGGGACCCAGGGTGGGCGAGTTGCTGAGGGACCCAGGGTGGGCGAGTTGCTGAGGGACCCAGGGTGGGCGAGTCAGCGGCTGTGGGACTCAGGGTGGGTGAGTCGGCGGCTAAGGTACCCAGGGTGGGCGAGTCGGCGGCTGAGGGACCCAGGGTGGGCGAGTCGGCGGCTGTGGGACCCAGGGTGGGCGAGTCGGCGGCTGAGGGACCCAGGGTGGAGGAGTCGGCGGCTGTGGGACTCAGGGTGACAAGGCAGGGTGGGCAAGTTGCTGAGGGACCCAGGGTGGACGAGTCGGCGGCTGTGGGACCCAGGGTAGGCGACTCGGCGGCTGAGGGACCCAGGGTGGGCGAGTCGGCGGCTGTGGGACCCAGGATGGGCGAGTCGGCGGCTGAGGGACCCAGGGTGGACGAGTCGGCGGCTGAGGGACCCAGGGTGGACGAGTCGGCGGCTGTGGGACCCAGGGTAGGCGACTCGGCGGCTGAGGGACCCAGGGTGGGCGAGTCGGCGGCTGTGGGACCCAGGATGGGCGAGTCGGCGGCTGAGGGACCCAGGGTGGACGAGTCAGTGGCCGAGGGACCCAGGGTGGGCGAGTCGGCGACTGTGGGACCCAAGGTGGGCGAGTTGCTGAGGGACCCAGGGTGGGCGAGTTGCTGAGGGACCCAGGGTGGGCGAGGCGGCGGCTGTGGGACCCTGGGTGGGCGAGTTGCTGAGGGACCCAGGGTGGGCGAGTTGCTGAGGGACCCAGGGTGGGCGAGTCGGCGGCTGTGGGACTCAGGGTGGGCGAGCTGCTAAGGGATCCAGGGTGGGCGAGTCGGCGGCTGAGGGACCCAGGGTGGACGAGTCGGCGGCTGAGGGACCCAGGGTGGACGAGTCGGCGGCTGAGGGACCCAGGTTGGGCGAGTTGCTGAGGGACCCAGGGTGGGCGAGTCGGCCGCTGAGGGACCCAGGGTGGGTGAGTTGCTGAGGGACCCAGGGTGGGCGAGTCGGCGGCTGAGGGACCCAGGGTGGGCGAGTCGGCGGCTGTGGGACCCAGGGTGGGCGAGTCGGCGGCTGAGGGACCCAGGGTGGAGGAGTCGGCGGCTGTGGGACTCAGGGTGACAAGGCAGGGTGGGCAAGTTGCTGAGGGACCCAGGGTGGACGAGTCGGCGGCTGAGGGACCCAGGGTGGACGAGTCGGCGGCTGAGGGACCCAGGGTGGACGAGTCGGCGGCCGTGGGACCCAGGGTGGACGAGTCAGTGGCCGAGGGACCCAGGGTGGGCGAGTCGGCGACTGTGGGACCCAAGGTGGGCGAGTTGCTGAGGGACCCAGGGTGGGCGAGTTGCTGAGGGACCCAGGGTGGGTGAGGCGGCGGCTGTGGGACCCAGGGTGGGCGAGTTGCTGAGGGACCCAGGGTGGGCGAGTTGCTGAGGGACCCAGGGTGGGCGAGTCAGCGGCTGTGGGACTCAGGGTGGGTGAGTCGGCGGCTAAGGTACCCAGGGTGGGCGAGTCGGCGGCTGAGGGACCCAGGGTGGGCGAGTCGGCGGCTGTGGGACCCAGGGTGGGCGAGTCGGCGGCTGAGGGACCCAGGGTGGAGGAGTCGGCGGCTGTGGGACTCAGGGTGACAAGGCAGGGTGGGCAAGTTGCTGAGGGACCCAGGGTGGACGAGTCGGCGGCTGTGGGACCCAGGGTAGGCGACTCGGCGGCTGAGGGACCCAGGGTGGGCGAGTCGGCGGCTGTGGGACCCAGGATGGGCGAGTCGGCGGCTGAGGGACCCAGGGTGGACGAGTCGGCGGCTGAGGGACCCAGGGTGGACGAGTCGGCGGCCGTGGCACCCAGGGTGGACGAGTCAGCGGCCGAGGGACCCAGGGTGGGCGAGTCGGCGGCTGTGGGGCTCAAGGTGGGCGAGTTGCTGAGGGACCCAGGGTGGGCGAGTTGCTGAGGGACCCAAGGTGGACGAGTCGGCAGCTGAGGGACCCAGGGTGGGCGAGTCGGCGGCTGAGGGACCCAGGGTGGGCGAGTCGGCGGCTGAGGGACGCAGAGTGGAGGAGTCGGCGGCTGTGGGACTCAGGGTGACAAGGCAGGGTGGGCAAGTTGCTGTGGGACCCAGGGTGGGCGAGTCGGCGGCTGTGGGACTCAGGGTGGACGAGTCGGCGGCTGAGGGACGCAGGGTGGACGAGTCGGCGGCTGTGGGACTCAGGGTGGATGAGTCGGCGGCTGAGGGACGCAGGGTGCACGAGTCGGCGGCTGTGGGACTCAGGGCGGGCGAGTCGGCGGCTGTGGGACTCAGGGCGGGCGAGTCGGCGGCTGTGGGACTCAGGGCGGACGAGTCGGCGGCTGAGGGATGCAGGGCGGGCAAGTCGGCGGCTGTGGGACTCAGGGTGGACGAGTCGGCGGCCGTGGCACCCAGGGTGGACGAGTCAGCGGCCGAGGGACCCAGGGTGGGCGAGTCGGCGGCTGTGGGGCTCAAGGTGGGCGAGTTGCTGAGGGACCCAGGGTGGGCGAGTTGCTGAGGGACCCAAGGTGGACGAGTCGGCAGCTGAGGGACCCAGGGTGGGCGAGTCGGCGGCTGAGGGACCCAGGGTGGGCGAGTCGGCGGCTGAGGGACCCAGGGTGGGCGAGTCGGCGGCTGAGGGACGCAGAGTGGAGGAGTCGGCGGCTGTGGGACTCAGGGTGACAAGGCAGGGTGGGCAAGTTGCTGTGGGACCCAGGGTGGGCGAGTCGGCGGCTGTGGGACTCAGGGTGGACGAGTCGGCGGCTGAGGGACGCAGGGTGGACGAGTCGGCGGCTGTGGGACTCAGGGTGGACGAGTCGGCGGCTGTGGGACTCAGGGTGGACGAGTCGGTGGCTGAGGGACGCAGGGTGCACGAGTCGGCGGCTGTGGGACTCAGGGCGGGCGAGTCGGCGGCTGTGGGACTCAGGGCGGGCGAGTCGGCGGCTGTGGGACTCAGGGCGGGCGAGTCGGCGGCTGAGGGATGCAGGGCGGGCAAGTCGGCGGCTGTGGGACTCAGGGTGGACGAGTCGGCGGCTGAGGGACCCAGGGTGGACAAGTCGGCGGCTGTGGGACCCAGGGTGGACGAGTCGGCGGCTGAGGGACCAAGGGTGGACGAGTCGGCGGCTGAGGGACCCAGGGTGGACGAGTCGGCGGCTGAGGGACCCAGGGTGGGTGAGTCGGCACCTGTGGGACTCAAGGTGGGCGAGTTGCTGAGGGACCCAGGGTGGGCGAGTTGCTGAGGGACCCAGGGTGGGCGAGTCGGCGGCTGTGGGACTCAGGGTGGGCGAGTTGCTGAGGGACCCAGGGTGGGCGAGTCGGCGGCTGTGGGACCCAGGGTGGGCGAGTCGGCGGCTGTGGGACCCAGAGTGGACGAATCGGCGGCTGGGAGACCCAGGGTGAAGGCAAGGTGGGCGAGTTGCTGAGGGACCCAGGGTGGATGAGTCGGCGGCTGTGGGACCCAGGGTGGGCGAGTCGGCGGCTGAGGGACCCAGGGTGGACGAGTCGGCGGCTGAGGGACCCAGGGTGGGCGAGTCGGCGGCTGAGGGACCCAGGGTGACCAGGCAAGGGTAGATGCTCAAGCATAGGCTTGAAACCCCTGAGTCTGCAGTTCCGGGTCCCAGAGCCCTGGATTGACAGCGCAGTGTAGATCCGTGCTGGACAGCTTGTGGCAAGGGCTGCCCACAGCCCGTGGGGGTTCTGCATGTGGTCCACAAGACATTGTGTTACTGTTACCCACGTGCAGGGCTGCCAGATTCTGCTGGTTTCCATCCATGTGGTTTTTCCCTCCTGATGTTTCTCACGTGACACACATACAACCAGGGCAGGCGAAGCGAGGGGTGGGCTGATGGCACCTAGCACTGACTGAGAGAGCCAGGCGCTCCCTCTGCAGCCAATCAGGCAATGTCTACACTACAGTGGGTTTTTTTGGAAAAACGTCACTTACGTCCACACTGCAATCATGTTCTTCCAGAAAAAAAATGGAAAGAACAGAGGGGTTTTTCCGACATCGGCAAACCGCATTCTACGAGGAAGAAGCCTTTTTCCGAAAGAGCTGTTTTGGAGAAAGGCGTGTGTGGACGGGGAAGAGGGAGTTCTTTCGGAAGAAGGGGATAGAGCACAGGTGCCCTGGTGGCCACTCCGTCCATTCAGCGTGGCCACTCTTTTGAAAAAGCAGATCGCTTTCTTGATGCACGTGGGCAGTGTGGACACTCTCTTTCGGAAGATCTCTTCTGGAAAAGCATCTGGAAGCAGCCTGCAGTCTACACGTACTCTTGCAGCGCTGCTGCAGTTCCGTCGGCTCAGCCCCGCACGCTCTCGGGACACAAGTGCAGGGAGCAGAACTGCTCTGTCCCAGGAGAGCGTCTCCGTTACAACAGTCTTGCAGCCCGCTGAGCTGGAGAAGGGCCACCCAGTAGCCTAGGTTGCCCATGGCTGGTGTAGATGTTCTCTGAAGGACCCAGCTGTGATTTGGGCCTCACGATCTCAGTAGAGAGCAGGCAGGGAAACTGAGACATGGAGCGGCGAAGGGACTGGCTCAGGGTCCCCCAACAAGTCAGTGACAGAGCTGGAAACAGACCCCTGGCCTAAGGACACCTATTCCTGTTGCAACTACAAGACGAGATGCCTTCTCTCTGTTGCGCTAGGGATGTAATAGTGGAGTCGATTAACCAATAAACAAAAGCTTATTCCCCCTCCCCCGCCAGTACGTGTTTTAGCAGGCTGGCCAGCAGCCTGGCTCAGTCCTGGCTCACGCCAGGTCCAGGACCTACCACTGCTGCAGCTCCTGGTTCAGTTCCAACTTGGGCCGGGTCCCCTCCGGACAGGGGCTGCTGCCACCCCACGCTGCTGTCTCTGTATCAGAGGCGACAGGCAGCCAGTCCACAAGCAGAGGCAGCAGCGCGGAGGGGCAGGGAGCTCCTCTGGAGTAGGGCCGAGCGCGCTGGCTGCCGGCCCCACCCCCAGGGGCTATAGAATAGTTGAGTAACCGCTAAGAATCGATGAGGCGAATTGACAATTCAGTAACCGATATTTAACATCCCTAGTTAGCACATTGGCTGGCTGCACAGGGATGATGTTTATTATCTGTACTAGCCAATTAGCCCGTCATAAGACGGGATTTTCAGGTCACTCCTCCACATCGGTCTTCTCTCCTGAGCCTCTGGTCTCTCTCTCCGTCTCCGTCTCCGTCTCTCTCTCTCTCTCCTCCTCCTCCTACTGCCTCCCCCCCTCAGCTCTCCTCTGCCTCCTGCCTCTCTCTCTCTGTCTCTCTCTCTTCTCCTCCCCCTCCTGCCTCTCACTTGGGGGACTGCAGAGCCCAAATTACCGTTTGGGCTCCACGCTCCCCGTGCTGCATGGGGAGCACGGAGCCCAAACAGTCGCTTACGCCACTTGCTCCCACGTGGCAGCCCGGCTGAGCAGCACAGACGTCAGCCGAGCGCCATGGCAGGAGGCGAAGAGGGGGCGGGGCGGTGACGTTCACGGCCAGGGGGCAGGGCCTGGAACCGCTGTCACACCGCACGTCACTGCCCCGCCCCCCTTCGCCTCCTGCCGTGGAGCTCGGCTGACTTCTGCGCCGGGCAGCCACGGGGAAGTAAGCGGCACAAGCGGCCGTTTGGGCCCCGCGCTCCCCATGCAGCACTCCCCGCAGCTGCCCAGATGAGCAGCGCAGAAGTCAGCCGAGCGCCACAGCGGGAGGCGAAGGACAACAGCGCCGCCCAGAGGGAACAGCCAGGAAGGCGACAGCGCCGCCCAGAGGGAACAGCCAGGAAGGCGACAGCGCCGCCCAGAGGGATCAGCCAGGAAGGCGACAGCGCCGCCCAGAGGGAACAGCCAGGAAGGCGACAGCGCCGCCCAGAGGGAACAGCCAGGAAGGCGACAGCGCCGCCCAGAGGGAACAGCCAGGAAGGCGACAGCGCCGCCCAGAGGGAACAGCCAGGAAGGCGACAGCGCCGCCCAGAGGGAACAGCCAGGAAGGCGACAGCGCCGCCCAGAGGGATCAGCCAGGAAGGCGACAGCGCCGCCCAGAGGGAACAGCCAGGAAGGCGACAGCGCCGCCCAGAGGGAACAGCCAGGAAGGCGACAGCGCCGCCCAGAGGGAACAGCCAGGAAGGCGACAGCGCCACCCAGAGGGATCAGCCAGGAAGGCGACAGCGCCGCCCAGAGGGAACAGCCAGGAAGGCGACAGCGCCGCCCAGAGGGAACAGCCAGGAAGGCGACAGCGCCGCCCAGAGGGAACAGCCAGCATTTCAGCATTACAGAGTCACAGACACTGGGCTACTGTATATATGATTGTGGTACGTGCTTGGTGCCCAGCCATGGATCTAGTGTCTCAGGCTATGTCTAGACTACAAGCCTCTTTCGAAAGAGAGTATCCAGACTACAGGCAGATTTTTCGGAAAAGTGAGCCACTTTTTCGAAAGAGAGTCTAGACACTCTCTTTCGAAAAAGCACCGTTTGCATTCAGGAGCGCCTTTTTTCAAAAGAACGCTTTCGGAAGAAGGCGTTCTTCCTTGTAAAATGAGGTTTACTGCGGTTGAAAAAACCGCCGTGTTCTTTCGATTTAATTTTGAAAGAACGTGGCTGCAGTCTAGACGCAGGGAAAGTTTTTTCCAAAAAGCCCTGTAGTCTAGACACCTCCTCAGAGTGCTAGGTGCTGTGTTAGGCACCTAAGCACCTTTGAGGATCTGGACCTCAGTTTCCCATGTGCAACCCAGGGGCTAATTATCCTGTCTCTGAGCACAAGCGCAGTCTATGATGGTAAGGGGCTAAGAGGTGTGCCACAGGGAGATGTTGAGTTGCTGTGTGACATGTTTGGCCCAGTTTTCCCTCGCTTGGCAGATTGTGTTGTCATTTGCCTGATCCTGACGGTGTGTTTGCACCCACTGGCCACAAGCATAGAGACTCAGACCCCTGTTCCCACTCTTGCCAGTGCCCTGGCTTCACACCCACATGGCATGTACAACCAGACCCTAAAGCGTCTGGTTTATAAAGATCTAACCTCCCGCCTTTGCTGGAAGTGTCAGATCAGAAGCTTAGAGGCAGGGCGGAGGTGCCGGCAGAAGAGGATAAACACTCTTGATTTGATGTCAAATTATTGACCTTAGCAGGGTCACCCATGTGTGTCGCTCGCGCTACGCACGGGCTCACACCGCATCACCACCACGTCAGCAGAGTTGCCATGGTGAAGAAACACAAAGAAGTGGGGAGGTTGGGAGGGTGGGTGTGTCTGGGAACTGGAGGGGGTGTTGTGTAATTGGGCAGACCAGAGCTGTTAACCACCAGCCCTGCCGTGGGTTGTGGGAAGACGGCTGCGACTTGGCCCTGCATTTGCTCCCAAATCGAGCTGTGTGGCATGTCCCCCGACTGGCATTCTTGTCTCTTAAAAAACAACAAATTGTCTAGTAGCACCTTAAAAAGTAACAAAACATGTTGATGGCATCATGAGCGTTCGTGGGTGGCTAGGTGGCACTGCCATAATTACCGAATAGCAATACAAATGTACCATTCCTGTCAAAGGGTGTGTCTAGACTACAGGGATTTGTCGACGAAAGTGGACTTTTGTCGACAAAACTATACCTGCGTCTACACTGCTGCTGAGTTCTGTCGACATAACTCAGCAGTTTTATCGACGGCGGTAAACCTCATTCTACGAGGAATAATGCCTTTTGTCGCCAGAAGGCGTTATTGTATCTACACCGCCCTTTGCGTCTACACTGTCATGTCAACAAAGCGGCTTGCTTTGTTGACAGAACTGGATGTAGTCTAGATGCTCTTTGTCGACAGTAGATGCTCTTTCTCGACTCATTCACAGCCTGCCAAAGCACCGCCTGCCGCTGGTGCCCAGTTCCCCCCGCAGCCAGGCCGGTGGGGCGATGACTGGGGCGTCCTGCCAAGCAGCAAAGCTGGGGGAGCGGCTGAGCCCTAAGATTTGTAGGGAGATGGGGCCCGGCAGAGCCCCCAGGTGGTGGGGGTGGGGAGTATCCTTCCTGTCCTACTTGGGGCTCTGGCTATGCCCTCGTTCCCAGACTTAGCTCTCTCCCTGGCGGTGGGTGAGGGTGGCCCTGGCGTCCGGGAAGCAGCTCTGCACAGCCAATCCGAGCCCCTGCAGAAAGGACTCCATGAGGCCCTGGCCTGGAGCGTTGGCCCCTTCCCGCTAGGGGTCTCCCCAGGATGCATCAGACCCCTTGGGCACGCTAGCCTGTGAAAGGCTGGCTGAGAGGAGCGGAGCTCCCAGGTGCCCGTGCCTTGTGCCCAGGGAGTAAGCAGTCGCTGCATTCTGGGGGTACGCTGCTATCGCTGCCAATGCCCCGGCAGGGTCTTTGCCCGGCACGAGGCTCCCTGGGGCTGATGGACACGGCACCGGACACGAGTCGACCAGCTGTTTGTTTAGCCTGGATCCAGCTGAGTCCTGAGGCTGGCACACTTTGGGTGGGTGGCAGTGCCGGGGCTCCAATCACTGGGAGCAGCGTCCAGCCGTGGGCAGAGGGTGGGAATGGGAAATGTAGGAGTTTCTCTGGCTGCTTCCAGTCCTGGATTCATTTAGCCATTCTCTAAAGCACCCGAGGGCACTGCGCCCACCGGGGCACCCTGGCTCTTCCCGGGTCACTGCGCCCCCCGGGGCACCCTGGCTCTTCCCGGGGCACTGCGCCCACCGGGGCACCCTGGCTCTTCCCGGGGCACTGCGCCCACCGGGGCACCCTGGCTGTCCCTGGGGCACTGTGCCCACCGGGGCGCCCTGGCTGTCCCCGGGGCATTGTGCCCACTGGGGCACGCTGGCTGTCCCTGGAGCACTGTGCCCACTGGGGCACCCTGGCTGTTCCCGGGGCATGGTTCCCATTGGGGAACCGTGCCCACCAGGGTACCCCAGCTGAACCCTGCCCCTCTGACACCATAAGCAAGTGGGAGAGTAAAAGGGGGGCTGTTCAGGGTCTTTAGCTCCTGCTTTTCCTGCTGGCTGCAGATCTCTAGGGCCTGTGTGTGTTTGCTCCCCAGCGGTAGACGTGAAGCCAGTGCTGCCCGTAGCCATGCAGAACTGCAGCAGCAGCAGCAGCAGCCCGGTGGAGCTGCGGCCAGACGGGCGGGGGAGCGTGCCCAGCGTGGACCCAGCAGTGCGGGAGCAGCAGCTGCAGCAGGAGCTTTTGGTCCTGAAGCAGCAGCAACAGTTGCAGAAGCAGCTGCTTTTTGCTGAGTTCCAGAAGCAGCACGAGCACCTGACGCGGCAGCACGAAGTCCAGCTGCAGAAGCACCTCAAGGTGAGATGCTAACGGGCCACTGGTCAACCGGCCGCAGCAGGGCCGGGGCAGGGCTGTGACTGGAGCATCCCCCCCAGCCACCGCCCCTTGCACCGTGAGCAGGGGAGGGGCTACTCCAGGGTTAGTCGTTAAATAACTGGTTAATAGTTCAAACATTCATTAACATCCCGACGTGAAATGCAGCCACCTTCGGGGTGGTACCTTCCCCTGGCTCCCCATGGCAGTGCGAGGGGACGGGCAGGAGACAAGGGTGACCCCACTGTCCCCGGTGGAGCGAGGTCCCATCCAGACAGTCCACATGCTGCACGGAAGGCTGAGGGGCCAGGGCTGGCCTGTGCACCGCAGGAGCAGGGGGCCTGATTCTCGGCTTGTGCCGCTGCGCTGGTGCAGGGATCTGTCTGGATTCCAGACCGGAGGCGGACGACCCAAAGCCCCCCCCCCACACATCTGTTGTAGCATGAAGGCAGGGGTGCAGGTGGGACTGTCTGTGGGAATTTTCCCTTGCTGGCTCAGGGCTGCAGGGCGAGACTTCCGCATCTCCCAGCCTCCCCTGTTCTATCTCATTGGTTGTCCCTTTGAGCCGCCCCCTGTGCCGAGGGGCGGGGATGTGGGGGGATGTGGGGGGGGTTCCACGCTCCCTACCTCAGCTGGGCTTCTTTGCCTGCTCCTAGCAGGGCTGCTCTGAGCTGCCTCGCCCCCAGGAGCTGGCTGGCTCCTGGTTTAATGCCGGCTTAGCCTCTTGCTCGCTACTGACCCCAGGCAAGTGCCATGACTTCCTCTCCCACCTCAAATGCCCCCAGCCTGTGGGAGGGGCCCCGTGAGCTCAAGCAAGCCCCACTGCACCAGCCAAGGGAGGGGCTGCTGGGCGCCCACCCTGGCAGGCTGGTAAGGCCCAATCCAGCTCCCTGGGGTGCCAGCCATTCGCCACGGGAAGGAGCTGAGAGTTGCTCTCCAGCAGCTGGGGCTGTGCCCGGGCCTTGCAGACAGGGCGGGTTCTTTTGATGGCAAAAGGGGGTTTCCCCCCTGCTAACCTGGGTCCCTTCTTTATTGCTTGGGTTCACCCTCCCTGCCCTCTCCCTCCCTTGGTGGCGCCCCGCAGCCGGCGCGGGCCCCTCCCTGCTAACCCAGCTCCCTCTGCCTTGCAGCAGCAGCAGGAGATGCTGGCGGCAAAGCGGCAGCAGGAGCTGGAGCAGCAGCGCAAGCGGGAGCAGCAGCGGCAGGAGGAGCTGGAGAAGCAGCGGCTGGAGCAGCAGCTTCTCATCCTCCGGAATAAGGAGAAGAGCAAAGAAAGTGAGTGGGGGAGGGGCTGGGCCCAGGCGGGGCCGTTGGCGGCTGGCTGGGTTTTAATTCCCACCCTATGAGCAGCCAGGCTGGGGAGCTGCCGCCAGGGAGGCCCGAAGGGCCCAGCTGAGGGCACTGGATGGGCAGCCGGCTGGGAGCTTGGGGGGGGCTCGTTACTCCTATGGGCACGGGACGGAGCAGCGGGTCTGTCTGGATCCTGCAGACGCTGGAGCATTGCATGCTGGGGGAGCGTGGGCCTGGCGACACAGCCGCGGGCTTTGTGGGGTGCAGGTGCCCAGGGCAGGAGCTCGCTTGGCATCTGTGTGGAACCAAGACTGCGTGAGGCTGAAGCCTGAGACTCACATCAGGTCTGGTTTGAGTTTCAGGCCCCACCTGCATGCAAGTGAAAGACAAAGCCCTTCCCTGCCAGCCTGGGTGGCATTGGTGCTGCCCCGGTCAGCTGGCCTGGGAGGCTGTGCTAACCCCTCCCTCCCACTGGGGCTGGGTGCCCCCTCCCCCGGCCATGCTCAGGGCTGTTTGGGTGGCCCGGTCATTTCCCATGGACACGTCCCACCTGTCGGCAGGTGCAATCGCCAGCACAGAAGTGAAGCTGAAACTCCAGGAGTTCCTCCTCAGCAAGTCTAAAGAGCTGGCAGCAGGTGGCTTCAACCATTCCCTCCCGCAGCACCCCACATGCTGGTAGGTGGGCCGAGGCGGGGCGGGCCAGAGGGGCCCGTCCGGGACGACTGAGCTCCTGGGTTCTGTGCTGTGCTCTGGGAGGGAGCATGGGGGCGTGGCCAGAGTGGGGCATCAGGGCTCGGGGGTGTGGCGGGGTCTGATGGGCCATGCAGGTCCCGCTTCACTGTCCCTGTCTGCTGGGCCCCATGGCTCCCTTGTCCCCACGGCCTGGCTTGGAGCACTTTGCCGGAGCCCTGGGCTGGGTGACGTGCCAATGGGGAGTGTCCGGTGGGGGTCTGGAGGCACCAGGCTTCCCCAGGGCATCTCTGCAGCAAACACGAATCCCCGCAAACCAAAACGGCCCTGTCCTGGGCGCGGAGGCGGCTGTGGCATGTCTCTGGCTTTCCAAAGGGCCTGGCACGCGCGGTGGCTAATTGCATCGCAGTGACCTACTCCACTTCCTGAGGCCAGGGGTGCTTAGGGATAAATCCACTTAGCTGGCTAAAAACAGATCCCCGATTGGCTGCCCCCTCCCCCGCACTTCCTTCCTTCCTTCTTTCCATTCACATTTTGGGCTTTCGCCAAGCGGTTTGGTCACTACCACCCGACCATCCCCTGCTCATCGGGGTCCCGCAGAGATTGTTAAATCCCCCACATCCCCTGATCTTCCTCGTGCACCCTGCCCTGGTGGAGGGACCCCTCAGTGCCCCCCTGTCGTGATGAGAACGTGCTTGGCTCTTGGAGTGTAGCCAGGGCTTTAACTGTCCCTATCCCACCACGCAGCCTTGGCTGTAACGAGCTCTGTCTGTCTAGACACCAGCACCCTGGCTCACCTAGTGGAGACACGTGTTAGTCCCCTTCTGGGGTACCAGCTAGTAGGGCAGGTCTCTCGAATGACTTTGCTTCTTGGTCTGTCTCTGCAGGGGAGCCCATCATACCTCATTGGACCAGAGTTCCCCTCCCCAGACAGGCAGCCCAGGAACACCGCCCTCCTATAAACTACCCCTCCTCGGCACGTACGACAGCAGAGACGACTTTCCGCTCCGGAAAACTGGTCAGTGCCGTTGCAGGGGAAGGGAAACTTATGAACCCCCTTTGGATGGGCTGGCTGGATTGGGGGCACAGGCGCAGCTTTGCCTCTGAGCCACTGGTTCAAATCCACCTCCAGGGCCGTAGCTGACCCCTGGCTGTGAGGTAGCCTGGGTGAGATGAGCTTGCTGGTTCTCGGTCCAGTTCCCGTTGGGCAGGTGTCACAAAA